>NC_060267.1:23049951-23349951 GCF_021613505.1 Equus quagga | reverse complement strand
GGTAATTAGTGTCTTAATCATCTCCCAAATGGTGAAAGTTCCTTAGAACGTTTTAATTGGGATTAACCTCTTCTTACCTACATGAGATTGTTATTGAGTATCCTAGTTCTTTTTTTAACCCCACAGAGTAGACATTAATATTTTTATTATTTTACACAAACAATATTTGTTTAGATTTGATACATTTTGATCAGTTTCTTTTCTCACCATTCCTTCTTGTCTCTGTTATTTCTTCTGAGGTCATTCTGGAGTCAGATTCCTTTTTCTTGAAGTACAACCTTTAGAAGGTTTTTAAACTAGGGTATATAGGGGATATGTTTTCCCAATTTTTATTTTTCCTTCAACTTTTAATTTCTTGTGACAGTTGTCTTAGTTGGAATATTTAGTCCAGTTATACTTAAGTAATTACTGATATATTTGGGTTTAAATCTATCATTTTGCTATACTAGCTTTTGATTTGCCTTATCTTTCCTAAGTTCTTTTTTTCCTCCTCTTTGTTTTCCTTTGGATAAATCAAGTATGTTTTATATTTTATTTTTTCCACTCTATTACTTTGTTAGTTGTACATACTTTTATTCTTTTAGTGGTTACCCTACAGAGTAATACACACACAGTTGACTATTAGAGTCTACCTTTAATTAATACTGCCTACACTTTACAAGAACGTTACGGCTTTTAACTCCATTTACCCCCTTCTGTCTATTGACCTGTTTTTGTCATAAACTTAAATTCCACATATGTGTTAAATCCTAAAAGATAGTATTATTGTTGTTTTATTTTGAAACAACTTTATTGAGGCTCAATTGGCCTACAATAAACTGCACATATTTAATGTACAGTTTTGTAATTTTGACGTATGTATACATCCGTGAAACCATTGCCACAGTCAAGATCCAAGTTTTTCCATGAACTTTTCTAATCCCTTTCTCCCTCCCTCCTCACCTCTAGGCAACCATTGTTCTGCTTAGTTTGCGTTTTCTAGAAATTTATATAAATGTAAGCATACAGTATGTACATACGTTTCTGCTGTTAAATCTATCTGTTGGTTATTAATTTCAGTTATTATTTTTTAGTTTTAGATTTTCCAGTTAATGTAAAAAAATAGATTCCAGTTCTTTGGTAAAATCCATAATCTTTTAATCTATTTTCTTGAACATATTAATTATAGTTATTTTGACTTTTCTGTCTTAGAACTCCAATATATGCATCACCAATGAGTCTACTACATTATCTATTTCTTTCTCTTGGTTTTCAGTGATACTTTTTGTCTTGTTTCCTTGTGTGACTATTTTTCTTAATTGACTTTCAGAGATAATATGGGGAGAACTGTAGAGGTTCATGATGATATGATCTTCCCTAGGGAAAATTTAATTTTCTTCTGGCATGTAGATAGGGACTGAGTTTCGGGGTTTGTTTGGATTGATCTGTTTCTGTTGTGTCCTTGCTCATGTAATAGACCATGCCGGAAAGCCTGGACTTTGCTCAAGGATCTTCTACTTTGGTATAGCCTGAATTCCAATTTTTGTTTACTCAGCATCATGAGACTGCTAAAAGCTACACTTAGGTTTTTTTCTCTTATTAGCTATTCTTTGCTCCGTCTTACCTCTCACCTACATAGTTTAGTTATCAACAAATGCTCCATGGGAAATTGTGCTAGAAATTTGGGCTCACTTTCTGAGTTTCCCTTTTGCTGGGATTTTGGTCCCTGGTATCCCGTTTATATTTGCAGCCCTGAATTTCAATTTTTGTCTCTCTGACTCAGTGAGACTGCCTCAAACTCTAGGCCACAATTTTCCATTTGGTCCCTATGTCTCACACTGAAAATCAGTAAATCTCAGAGGAAAGAGCAGCAATAAACAGGAGCTCATTTAACTGTGTTTTTCTTCTGTCAGGGATCTGGGGCCCTCAAGTCTTGGCTGCTTTGTTTGCTGTTAGATACCTTCAAACAGCAACCTTCATTATGACGGAGACTTTCACTAGCTGTGGAATTCTCGATCGACAGTTATTTCCTCTCTGTACTTTGCAGCACTGTTTCATGACATTCATTGTTACCACTGGAAAGTCTTCTGTCAGTATAGTTGTTGTTACTTTGAAGTAATCTGTCTTCACTCTCCGATTTTAAAATCTTCTCTTTGTCTTTTGACATAAGTGCGCCTTGCAATTACTCCAGCTTACTTCTTGGAGAGAATTTCTTGGCTTCAATGCTGAAAGGAGGAAATCAGGCAGAGCCTGGGTTCTCCCTGAGTTGAAGAGACACAGTTGGGTGTGTGGGCAGGCCAAGACAGCTGGATTTCACAGGGCAGAGTACTGGAGAGGAGAGAGGGGCACAGAGCAGTAACTCCAGAGATCTGCAGATGTCACTGGAGTAACGATCAGCACAGGCATGTGAGGAAACCACCCAAGGCCGGGAAAGAACCACTCAAAAGGAGCAGGGGTCAAATCTTTGATGTTCACACAGGACTGGGAATAGCTTGTGTCTCCACAAGTCAGAGAGGCAAAATCTTGCAATTTATAGTCTGTCAGGTAGAGTACTCAGAAGGATAGTAGAGGGGGAAATTAGCCCTTGATTAAAGGCTTCCAACTGTAGACCCTTTGGAGGATCCTGATTTACTGTGGAGACTCAGCTTCAGTTCCTCTAATTTGAAGTATCCCCAGACTTAGTTTTATTTCATTTCCTTGGTACTCTTATGGGCCTTTGGCCCTAAAGTAACCCTAGATTTTAAATTTGCTCTCTAGTACCCTTTCATTTTTAGCCTACTATTCTACTTGCTTCCTACCCCCTTTGCGATGCATGAAAATGTACATTTGCTGTGTTTTCATAATTACATTTATATTATATTTACATTATGTTATCTGTACAGTACATAATACTGGCCAGGCATATAGTAGGTGCTCAACAAATGTGTAGTAAATGAATATTTTTGTTATGAAAATATTATCAACCAAATTAAGAATTTTCCACATGAGCTACTATCATAAGCATCAAAATCTACTTTTTGCCTTTTAGTATGCCTTGTAATTTTTTCCCGATAGGTGGACGTGACGAACTGGGTAAAAGGAACTGCTGTAAATAGCTCTTTAGTAATATGGTGGTAAGGTGTGGGGAGAGGGGAAGCATTCCACCGTCCTGTGATTAGGTCTCAGTCTTTTAGCGAGCCCATGCCTCTGGACTGTGAAGTTCGCAAGTGCTTCTTAGTTCCCCTAGCTCCCCTTTAGGTGGGAGAGGATGGCTAGAGGGGGCTGGAGTTGGGTGTTTCCTTTCCCCAGGTCAGTGAGGCTCTGATAGAACCTCAGCAAGTTAGGTCTGGTGAAGTAACTTCTCCTGCAGGCAGGTCTTTTTAAGAAGAATAGAATGTTCTGGTACATTTCATGATGGTTCCTTTTCCTTTCCCTCTGCTGGAAGCACTAGGGATTTTACTGCAGCGTTTATCGTGAGAATTTGGTTGAGCATCTGGAGGTATAATTCACAAAATCATGGGGGCCCTCCTATGGCTGGGTGCCCTGGAGTTTTTAACTTTCAGACTTGTCTCCACTGAGCCTCCAGCAATTTGTTAATAACAGTTCAAGTTTTCTGCCCCTGTGCTGTTTTCCCAGGCAGTTTTCTCTTGTGAGTTTCTACTCCAGTAAGCCGTGACTCCCTGTCTCCGTCTGTCTTTCTCTCCAGTCTTGAGGACAGTGGTTTGCACTGTGTCCTCGTCTTGGTTACAGATCTTAAAGGAGTTGTTGGTTTTTCAATTTGTTCAGCTTTATCCTTGGTGTTAGGACATAGTGGCGACTTTCAAGCTCCTGATATGTGGAACTGGAAACCCCATTGTGAATTTTTAATATCTTTATTTAGTATATCTGTAAATGGAATAGCAGAAGAAAATAGCAAGTTTGCAAGTACAAGAAACCAGTTAAGTACAGCAAGTACAAGAAAGGGTTAGAGGACTTATGAAAAGCTGTGAACGAAAACAGTTCAGGATTGAAGAAGGGAGTGAAAGAGAGAGACTTGACTACAAAGATACCAAGAATAAGAATACTGGAAATGAGGGTGACATGGCAGAATTTCGTCCTCTGGCCTGGCTTTGCCTTCCCAGTATTTATGGTTGTGGGAGGACAAGATCCTTCTGTCGCTTCCATCCCACCTATGATCAGGTTGCTGATGTCCAAGCCTTGTGATTGATCAGGATTGCTTGAAATCATGGATCAGCCTGCAGGGGATTAGTTTTGACAATTTAACTCTTCCCTTTAGTTGGATTAATATAACCTAATTATAATTTAATATAATTAAATGCAGACCTACTTTAAAAGTGTAAGTATTATTGTTTTTCAAAACTGACATCAACATAATGGTGAAGATATGAAAATTTCATAATAGTAGTGATGATGTTAATTTTTAAGAGTAGGGAGCTGTGATTTCTATCCCATTGCCAATTTCAAAAAATTGTGATAATGACAACAACCTCTAACATTTTAGAAAATATTTTGTTTACTTTTACTTTTTTGATGGGTTCTGACCTTAAAAAAATGCTATTTAATATGATTCCACTTAGTACATATCTAGAAAATATAGAACAAATTGATTTCATTAAAATTATAGAATATTATGTGTATGCATAAATTAAGTGTACTGCTAACTCGCATCTTGGCCTACAAGCCAAGATGTAATGTTAATTTAGAATTCTTTTTATTCAATGGCTAGTTTCTCCTTAAAAGGAAAAGTAATAGATAATAATAAATGAATTTCCATTTGGAATTGTGTTTTTTCCTCGTGAGCACTAATAAGCAATTTAAGTCAGTTAGTGTCAAGAATGGTCTAATGGAAATAGGCATATTATAATAGGAAAATATAATATTTGAACTTTATCAATAAAATGGAAAGTTTATTACTGTTTTTCCTGTAGAGAGTAATTTATATCAATGTGTGTTTGTTTAATAGATATACCCGTTATTAAAAATTTATTGTAATACATGTGCTTTTGAAATTGACATTCAGCTCTAGATCTAACATCGCTATTATTTTTGCTGGGTTTCTGACCGTGGCCTTGTTTTCCTTTCTTTCTAGAATCTCTTTTGAATTGCATGTTGTAATACATATTTTTAGTGTTATATGGGATTATATTTCAATTCTCAATATTTGATTTCCTGTCAAATTCAGTGAATAACAAACATTTTCTGTGTAAGCTCCTACTCCTAATAAGGGGTGATAACCAGCTGTTCAGTTTTTAAATTCTCTCTATACACTGAAATAACGAGATTTGATCTGAATATTAATGGAATGGTGCCTTAGGGTGCACGTTTTATGGTCTTAGTATATAAAGCCATGTTTGTACAACTAAAACATCCTTTCTCCCTAATGATATTCCAGTGTGTTTTGTAAGATAATTTTCTTTAATGATGTCCCATCCATAGAATAATTCTCTTATTTTAGTTTTTTTTTTTAATTCTGTTGCCATTTTTCAACTAGTAAACCTTAAACAAATCACATCAGGTTCTTATAAACTATAAATTTACACAAATAATAGTCTGATTGGAAGTGAAGTTCAGTTCATTTTCAAGTGCTCTGATCCAGTTTTATTTTATCTTTTATTCTCTTATTCTAGGCAGAAGAAATAGGGCTTACATTTATTGTCAAGTATTCTAATATTTAAAATGTTAAATGTTAGCTTGGCCTTTAAAGAATATTGTCAATGTGTTACTTTAGGTTCCTTTTGTATATTAGGCATACAATGACAGAACATAAGGAGGAATACTTTTTCTTTTAATGGGTAAGGATAATTTCTTTTTTATTCTAACCAATAGTCTTTTGAGTTAGCACACTTTGAGCTAATCTCTTACTGACAAAACAAATCCTACAATCCCTGAGTTGGTCAGGATCGTAAAAGTCCAACCCTGGGGTTGGCCCCGTGGCCAAGTGGTTAAGTTCATGTGCTCTGCTTCAGCCGCCCAGGGTTTCGCTGGTTTGGATCCTAGGCGCAGACATAGCACCACTCCTCAGGCCACGTTGAGGCGGCATCCCACATGCCACAACTAGAAGGACCCACAACTAAAATACACAACTATCTACTGGGGGAATTTGGGGAGAAAAAGCAGGGGAAAAAAAAAGTCCAACCCTTTAAACTATACCTGGCCGTACCTCCTTGTCTGCTCCGAAGGGAACTTACTACTCACTGAAAGAGTCCGTCCCACGAGCTCTTTCTGACTGTTACTCTAGTATATGAAATATTTAACCATGAAGATTACATCCTAGAGGAAGTCATCTCTGACCTGCATCTTAAGGCCCACAGGGAATACAGGAGGACTCACAGGAAGAGTATAGGTGAGCAGAGAGTACAATATTGGTAATTTTTCAGATCATGTTTTTTATCTCTAAAGTTTAAAGAAGTCCCAGGGTCCTGAAAACTAGTCCTTCAGTCTGTATTTACTTGTCTTCCCCTTCTCCTAATGCTGCTTGGCATGATGGTCTTCTGCCACTTCTTCAGCACTGTGATGTCTAAGAGAGTTGCTTCATAACCTCAGGAATTTCCTGGATGAAATCTGAAACTGGCCACTGTACAATGAGGGGCAAGGAGAGACCAAAGAAAGAGGCAGACCACTCCCGATTGCTAGGTGGCCGTGTTAATAAGCAAAGGAACTTGCATACAAGGATTATCTTGGGCAGACACAAGTTGAATAGATCTCCAAGCCTCCAGTTCAGTCACGTATACCATCCGGATGGTCTCAACAACACATTGCTCCCAAAGCCTGTGTTGTTGAGTACAGCTCCCACTGTGGGAATGGTGGGCAGAATGTACATTCCAAGGCCAGGGGAGGGTGTGAGGAGCCTCCTATTGCCTGGGTGCAGCTTATGAGGCAGCTGGTGGTCATGTCCTCTTGATGACTTCCTTCAACAGATGTCTTGGATCCTACCCAGGTCATTGTGTTCCCAGTGAAGGTGAGTGGCTGTCCTACTGGCCTTAATCTCTTGCGACCAGCTCAGTCTCCTTACCTGACTTCCAAGGTCATGACCCTTAATACTTTGGCCTTCACTAGTGTCCATGGAATCAAACCTAAATGAGGTTCTGTCACTTTAGAGACCTAAATCTTTGTATCCTCTCTGAAACTAGAAGCCCTCAATCTATCTATCTAGCCCTGCTTTAACAACTTCCCAGGAGTAGGGCTACCCCCATCTCTTATGTGGAAGCACAAACACTTCTGTTTTTCTTCTGAGATTGTTTAGTTTATTTCTTTGTTCAAGGCCTCCTTGTGAGAACCACTCCTGAAGAAAAGAGGCCCAGAACTCACAATAAAAGTCTGGCTGTGAGGTAGAAAAGAAATGTTCCTTTCCATTCTTTTCCTGATGAGAACACAGCAGCAAAGAAGCCAAGAAATCAAGCAGTTTCTCTGTAATACTCTTACACTTTTCTACCTCTATCTTTTACAATATATTTGGGCTCATCATATATTTTTTAATATGCTTTAAGGTCATTAATCTTGTTAGAATTTTTTGACATCTTAGTAGTCCTAAACCGACTGTATTTCCAGGAAAGAGTCTGAGGTTTTAGGCCATTTCTGTTGACTTTAACCAACATTCATAACAGTCACTCCCTGTGTCCCCCAACTCTCATCTCCAATACACGTGTAGGCCTGTGTACCACCTTAATGCTTCTGGTTATTTTAAAATTTATTTTCCAATTACGTTCACCATATCAAAGGTGATTGTCCATATAGTCCAAGACAGATTTTGTTAATAACTTACACTCAGATTTACAAATATATCTATGATTCAAATAAAACTCAGTTATGACCTTGTCAGAAATGTACCCCTCTTAGTGATGTTTTTTGCTTCTGTTGACCTATCAGGACTGTTTTCACTTAGTTTTCTCCTGCAACTCCTCTAAAGGAAAGTGTTAGAATGAATTCAGAATTCTGAATTCTGTGACCTATAGGAAAGTTGGCATATAATTTATTGTCCAAACCAGTCGACTTAAGAAACGAAGGGTGCACTATTAATAATTATGCCAGGGTAGCAGTTATAAGCCACTACTGTCATAGGCAAGCCAAATGTATGATGACACTCCAGAGCACAGACAGCACATTTTCATGTGACATCCTCAGGTTACTCTGAAGTTCTTAGTTTGATTAGATTGCATGGGAAGTCATTTATGAGAGCAGTCCACTGATGGCAGTCTATGTATATGTGTTTTTAGCATTAGGATGGAAACTCAAGGAGCTCACCTTGAAGAAGCTTATGGGAAATTTTTGTAATGTGATTTGACTCAACATTTGGGTCACACAAGTATTGGCGTTAATATATTGCAGCACTGTTATAGTGTGTTTCAAGTGAATATCACGCTGTGTTAACCTGCCATTGTGTTCTAATGACTCTAATGACTGAAATTAGTGCCAGACAATAAGCTTGGCAATGACAGCATAAATGGTACTGTCATGTTACACTTTTTACTAACTTTGTATTATTTCAGCCAGTGTATAGTTAATCCATCTGTTTTATTTTCAAAGCACTCTTAAATCGTCAGCATTATTATTTGACTTTTAAAGTACATCCGTTAGTGATTTTTTTGACATGTGCATATGTTAAGAAGAAAATTCACATTTAAATTTTCAAGGAACTCTAATTGCTGGTCTTTGCAGTTGTTCAATATAAACTGCTGAATTAAATAAATAGGTCTTGGTTTGAAGCTGAAAGGACTTGCAGCAAAGGGGACCTTGAACAAAGACAGCCCATGAGTCTAAAATAAGGTCACATTTTCATTAGATACCCAAAAGATGATTGACTTCGAACCTCTTCCTGCCTTGCTAACAGCTCTATCTCCAACACCTAAAACCAAGGCTGGGATGCAATAAGCCCACATTAAATATTCAATGAATGAATAATATTCTTTAAGTTCACTTTAAGATATTTGTGGCATGTGTTTTTTACTCTCAAGCATTCTATGCTTAATATCTATTTATAATATTCCTGTCAATGTATTGTGTGGAGACTTACAAATCCCTGACTTTCCATAATTATTGATTCAATTAGTCAACACGTTCTATAAAGTTATTTTCAGTGCTAGTATCGTTTGCTTCGTAGAAAGTTTTGGACATTCTTCTGTTATAATTCACATTCCCCCAACTTTCAGATTGCCCTTTGTTTGTCTGGCCAGATGATGGAACGAGATCTCCCTTTTTGGCTCCATTTAAAGTTTAGCTAGGGTAATGTTTCTGGTAACCTGATTTCTAAATGAAATCTAAAGTCCTATTTTTAATAAAAGTGAGGTACAAGGGAAAGTTTAGTAGTTAAATCTTAAAAGATTATTTCTTCCTATGCTCAGTAACCTACATGAGAGCTACTGTCTATCCCTAGAGAGATAATTTCCAGGTGGAAATATATATATATTTTTCATAACTTTGACGTATTGTGAATGAAAAGGGAATATTTTCTCTACTGAGAAATTCAACTGTAAGATTTCAGGCCTAGCCTATTTTAATCGTAGTTCCTATATGTGTATCATCTCCCTTATCATTATTTAGATATATTTTCTCAGGAATAGAGATCAGTATAATTGACAAAGTTTACCTTAGGAGAATCCAGGGTGACATATGTTTATTTTTTTCTTTCTCACATGGTTTGTCATCTTCCTCACCTTTAAGGATACTAATGCCTTCATTTCTCTTCTCTATCATAAATCAAAACATTTCTCTGGAATAATTCTGGTATTAGTAATTTTTACTTTAGTGTTCATCTTAATATGTTTTTACTCCTTGAAATATTTGCATTCTAACGTCCTTTCCAATTTTAGCATTTATCTTTGTAAGTGAAATTTTAGGCATCAGGGTGGGAATTATGTTGTGCTGGAGCCACATCAAGCTCCATAACACACATACACACACTCCCCTTGCCAACACACACGTTTGTGCCCACGCCTGTACATGGTTATCTAAGAGTAAGGTTAAGTCATCTGTCTCTTCTGACAGATGGATCAGTTGGATCTTTGTATAAGTGAGGTCTACCTTGGTTTTATTGCCTGGCCACTGTTGGGAATGGGTCCATGGAAGCAAAGGGAATTATATGGAATTTATGCAATGTCTTTACCATTCACTTTAAGTAGTTTCAGTATAAATGAACCAAAACATGTTTGTGAAGTAGAAAATAGCAGGTAGTAGTGCTCTAATTGACTTCGTTTTTACCCCAGCATAGTGAATGATCTCTGTGTACCAGAATCTCATGTTAGTGTTATTTGCTCTAGAATGATACAGGGGTTATCTTGGACTTCATCCGTGATCACACATTTATAAAATAGCAGAAAGGACCTTATATAGTGATCTCACTCATAATCCAGTCCTATGGCAAAGACTTCAGAATATAGTGAGATAATAGAGATTCGCTAAAATAAAGCAAAGATGTATAAAGTTGGAATTACGATATACACTGATTTCTAATAATATTTATATTGCAGGTCAATTGCTCCGGTTAAAGATGTTTCGAGAGGATCATGGGTCATGGATGACAATGTTCTTCAGCACAATTCTCTTTCTCTTCATATTTTCTCACATATACAACACGATTCTTCTAATGGATGGGAACATGGGGTAGGTTGTCTTTCCACTTTCTACTGTGGTGAGTGTTATGTTCAAAACTTGTAAGAATTCGAAGAGAATATTTTATTTTGTAGCAGCCTAAATCTCCTTCCTAAATATTCTACCCTAAGTAGGGTTAATTTTGCATTGTTTTTCCTTAAGACATTTCGAGTCTTTTCTCCAAGAAGCTTATGGCATTTTACCATACTTATATTGTGTTCCTTATTCTTTAGGACTTCTCTGTGGAATAGTGTGAGGGAATACTAATTTCATTATAGTGACAGAGAGAATGAAATTCAGGAAAGCTTGCTGACTTGTTTACACTCACATGACTAGTAAAGCTGGGCTGAGAATGTCTCCAGGTTTGCAGTTCCATTTCTCTGCAATGCCTCACTAAATAAAAGTGCTTGATACTGGTAGCATTTTTCTTTTTTTAACTCTCTTGACATATCCAACAGAGAGACCTTTGTTATAAATGGGTCATTTTAGAAGTGGGCCACCCTGGATTAAATCCAGGGTTGTGATCTATACTTATCAAATCACTGATCAAATCACCATGGCATGAAGATATGCTAACAAGTAGACTGTAGATTTTTTTTAACTTTCTCTAGTTCTTGGTTTGTTCTTAGTAAGTTTTAAAGGCAGCGTATAAGGAGAATGGCTTAGCCTACATCGTTAAGAATTCGATTAGTGACAATAATAAACCACGTTAGGTATCTGTTGTGCACTGAAATACTTCCTAAGGAAGGTTTTGATCTATGCTCCCCAATAGATTGGAAAGCTGAGTAATACCCTTTTCTTCTAAATATGGGCTAGGCAAGATCATTGGCCAGTTCCGTAGTGCAGTTGTCTTGATGTTGTGTATAGATTTTGACCACCACTGTTCAATTCTGAGAGGGATGGCTCAATTAAAATTTTATTGTTTTTCCCCCACCATTAAAGGAGATGAATAGTAAAGGGAAAGCAGGTATTTCACAAGGTTTGTACTTTAGTCCACACTAACAGTGGTAAATTCACAAATGTGATTTTAAATCAAATGTTCAGGCTTTAGGAAGTTATTAAAATGCTTTGTCTGTGATTGTTCCTTGGGCTTTGAATGATGCCATAAATACCAGGTCAATTTTTAAATGGTGAAGTTACAGACTCTAGCCTCTGGCTAGTCCGAATAAGCCTCAGCCTTAGAGCAGTGCCTGTAACAATAGGACGAGTACTTGTTCTCCTGGAATTATCTAGCATAACCCGAGGTCTGTCTGAGAGGGACTGTGCACTGCCAGCACTGGGATCAGAGTGGAAGGGACTCCTGTAAAACTTACATTTTTTTAAGCAATTGCTGGAGGTAATACATTAAATACTATATAAAATATATCCTTTGCTCAGAAGTTGCCTTTTCATCTAATTCTGTTTTGTTTTTAATGTGGAGCTAATGAGGTCTGTACTAATCAAAAGTGCTTATTCTAAGGAAAGAAGCAGATTTAAAAGCAATAAATTAAATGCAATAATAGATAATCCGTGGCACATTGTAAAACACTCAATAGCTAATAATAAAACTAATCTTAATGAGAGCTAGCAGTTATTGAGCACTCAGTACCAGACATGAATTGTCTCAGTTAAACCTCACAATGACCCTATGCAATAAGTATTTTTATTATCTCTGTTTTACAGATTAAGAAACTGAGGAATAGAGAGGTTTTGTCACTTGTCTAAGGTTACATTATAATTCAACCTCTATTTTCAACAATAATAGAAAAGGAGTTGAGCTATTAAATAGTGAATTCTAGTAGTACAGTCTGCTCTTAGGCTAGCACAGATTTGATTGATGGTTGATCCTGTTACTCAATCACCATATGTCTGTTAGGCTTTCTTTGTATTTTTATTGGGTTTTTTTTGTTTTCTTTTTTTTGGTGAGGAAGATTAGCTCTGAGCTAACATCTGTTGCCAATCTTCCTCTTTTTTTTTCTTTTTCCTTTTTCTCCCCAAAGCTCCGGTACATAGTTGTTTATCCTAGTTGTAAGTCCTTCTAGTTCTTCTGTGTGGGATGCTGCCACAGCGTGGCCTGATGAGCGGTGTATAGGTCTGTGCCCAGGATCTGAACCCACAAACCCTGGGCCACCAAAGTGGAGTGCATGAACTTAACTACTTGGCCACAAGTAGAAGCTATGTGAAAGAAACAAGAGACGGGTTAGTCTAGAATTTATGTGTATTTATCTTAACTAAAATTCAAAGTGATTCTTTTTTATTCTTAGATGAATACAGTATCCCATATCCTTATGTAACTCTCAAACTCTTTACCAGTATACCTCATTTTTGGTGGAAAAGGATAATTTACTGAGAGGACATGTGAATGGCGCCATTTTTTTTTTTTAAGTCCAAAGCAAGGGACAAATGGTTCAGTTCTACACATTAAAAAAAAGTCAATCGCCGTTTATAAAAGATGTATTACTAATTTTTATGACATATGCCATTTGAACTAGTGAGCACCTTGAGGCAGCAATGTATATTTGGAGGAAAATCAGTTCTTAGAGCAAATGGATGCAACTGTGCTTTTGTGGTTCTGCAGGAGGCACTGTGCTGTCTGAGACATGGCCTCATCCTTTGCAGGGTGGGCATGATGGAGCCATAGGGTGCAGAAGGGACAACAGACACACAGATATCACGGTTGACGAGTTTTCTATCAGGATGGCTGATGGTGGAGAAGAACCCAGGCTTATTTACGCTGAATCTCATTTGCCCTGGGGGTTCCAACGTGTTCTGGTTTGTGGATCTCTCCAGGAATATTGGTCTAGAGCCATTCCCAAAAGGATTTCAGGAATTTTCTATGATGGCTAGACTTGTGTTCATATATTTTAGAACTCTTTTCCAAACTGGGAAGCCTTCAGGCCTATAATGAGAGGGTTTAGTGTTTCAGAGAGGAAGAAAGGAGTTTCCTTAGAATGATTTGGCCTCCCCCCTTCCCCCACCAATTTTAAGATTGGGTGTAAATTTAGGCTAAGCTGCAGTCCCTTGATCCTTTGTTACAAAGAACAAAATTTCTAGGTTTATCTGACCAGAACCTCAAGAGTTTTAGCCAGAACTGACTTGGTAAGAGTCAGGTCGCCCGCTCCTGGTTTTCTCAGTACGGTGAACTCCCTCAAGTCTGCGCTAACTGTGGCTTTAGCCGTCAGTGGGGATGCAAGCTGAGAGGCAGGCGGATGGTGAGGGAAGGAGGGCAGTTGCTGTCTGCGCTAAAAGGGGCCGAGGCTCAGACAATGCATCATCCTACCTCCACCGGGAAAAGTCTCCCCCACCTTTGCTTCTCTCTCCACCCGTCTACCCTTCACAGCGCCAAACTGCTGCTTACCTTAACTTCTTTTGGTCACCAAGACAAAACTAAGTTCATCCTTCTATAAATGTTTGAGGTTGTAGGTGAGGATTTTGCTGCAGAGAAGGTTCTGGTCCTGGGCAGAGTTTCACATCTAGACATTTTATGAGCATCTTCCTTTTTATATGGCAGCAGACTAGATAACCTGAAGCCTGTCCTACTACAGAATCCTTAGAAATGCTGGAAAATATAACACAACCTGATAGACTCTTAAAATGCACAGCTGAGTTTACCCAAAGGTAAGAAAAAAACCCAGAGGCCAAGAGGCAGTGACTTAGGGACTTGAGTTTTAACTCTCATGTCAGGATCAGAAATGAGGATTTGGGCTCCTATTAAGTGAGAAATTGAAATAGAAGCCCCCACATTAGATAGTTCTGCAAAGTGCTGCAGAGAAAGGGTGGGCCAGGAAACATGTAACCACTAGCATGGGCAGCATTTAGGAAGCCTGTCTGACTTAGGTTGGTTTTGGGTGGAAAAAAACATCTCCCAGGAAACTCACAACCACAGGCGGGGTTTTCTGGTTTTAATATACACTTTCCTTTGGATTTTAGAACCCCCAAAATATCTCTGGCTGTTCTCCATCTTGCAGGTTTCCACTGCTCTCTGAAGCCCCCCCTAAATAACTTCCAGAATTCCTCTGGTTCATTATGTAGAGCAATTTAGTTCCCTTTCATTGCAACTTCTGTCCAGTTTGATTTATCTGGAACCTTTCCTTTCATAATTAATGCATTTTCCAATCAAAGGACCAATCCTCTGAGATGAATGTTGCTGCCGTCTCAGAACAGGATGGGGCTGCTGCCACGACATTTGGGTTTTGTGTTGTTTGTTTTTAAAATATCAAGTGTCCTTTTTCCTTTCCTTCAACTCTATGTTGAATTAACTATCTCCTGGGAAAGAATAGGGAAAATACTGAAAGAAAAAGTGGCAAAGCAATCACCTAAGTTAAAATTAGGGTTCTGTAGGAATCCTGGTCCAATAACCTGCTGCGTTGTTTCACTGAAGCCTCAAGAAAGTGACCCTAATAGGAAAGAAACATGAGACCCTTGTCTTCCACAGGGACAGACTTGACTGGATTAAAAATGATTCTAAATAAATATTCCTGCAGTTTTTTTTATTTCCTCTCTGTTCAACTAGGTATCCTAGAGCCAATCTATTTATCAATTCTCTGTTGGTAGAGATGAAGAGAGGCGTGCCCCAAAGCCCAGGTTGAGGTCTTTATGACTAGAAACTAAATGAGTCACATAGGGCCAGGAAGGGTTTTTGGTGTTTGGACACTTCAAACCCTTTTTGATGTTGTATTTCTGAAGAACTTCTTAGTCATGGAATTTTTATAGCATTCAGAGTATAAAGCGTTAATTTACGAAAGGCTTGCCTGGTCTTTTCAAATATTGCAATTCCCCAAAGAAAAATACATGTATAATGCATAGGGAATGAAATGGTGGGAGGACAAAGAGGAGACACCATGGTCGAGGTGCATAAAAAGATTCCCAAAAGAGGGACTGGCCCGGTGGCCTAGCAGTTAAGTTTGTGCACTCCGCTTCTGCAGCCCAGGGTTCACTGATTTGGATCCTGGGTGTGGACCTGCACACCGCTCATCAAGCCATGCTGTGGTAGCATCCTGCATATAAAATAGAGGAAGGTGGGCACAGATGTTAGCTCAGGGTCAATTGTCCTCAGCAAAAAGAGGAGGATAGGCAGCAATGTTAGCTCAGGGCTAATCTTCCTCAAAAAAAAAAAAAAAGATTCCCCAAAGAGCCACTTGATGGCAGCAAAAGGCATGTTTTCAGCACTGGTTGCCTCAATGTATCAGGTGGCTTTTCTCTGAAGAGAATCTTCCCTCTTCTGGATTTCTGCAACTTGGTATTGAAATATTTGCCTTCCTAGTTGTTAATGGACTTTTTGAAGAAATCCACATAGCAAGCTCTATAATAAGCACTTGTTATTTTGTAATGTGCTTGGCCCCTTTTTATGTTCTAAAACTGGCTTAAATAATAGTATATATATACACGTATATGCACACATATACATCTATATGTTTATAGACTTAGTCCAGTATTACAAAGATAAGTATTTTGTTTAGCCCTGAGGAAATTAGACACTTTACTCACTTATAAAAAGTCCTCTGTGAACTGGAATAAATTTCAAAGACTGCGTATGATTTAGGGCAGGATATGAAGAAGCTGATGTTTCCTAGTGTTAATCACAAAGAAAAGTTTTATTTTTCTTGATGCAAAGCCTTTTCCAGAGAATTGCTACAAATATTAATTAATGCATCAGTATGTGTTAGGTATTACAGAGACAGAAATTAAGAAATAAGACAAAGTGGTTCAGGCAATTTTGAAAATAAGTATTAGTGTTCATTTTAGGACCTGAAAAAAATGAAGGTGAGAATGAATTGGTGGGTATAATGGAAATGGAATAGACTCTGTCTTTCTCTTCTGTTTCCTTTCTGATAAGTTTTAGTGAGAACTGATGTATAACACTCATTAAAGGTATGAGTGTGGTGAACACACTCAAAGAGTGTGATATGGGCCGGCCTGGTGGTGCAGCGGTTAGGTGTGCACGTTCCGCTTCGGTGGCCCAGGGTTCACCAGTTCAGATCCCAGGTGTGGACATGGCACCGCTTGGCAAAAGCCATGCTGTGGTAGGCGTCCCACATATAAAGTAGGAAGATGGGCACAGATGTTAGCTCAGGGCAAGTCTTCCTCAGCAAAAAGAGGAGGATTGGCAGCAGGTGTTAGCTCAGGGCTAATCTTCCTCAAAAAAATTTAAAAAAAAGGTGTGATATGATAAGGGCGATTGGTCTGGGGAAGGCAACAGGAGGGAATATTTGAAATGGACACTTTCCTAAAACCTAAAATGCATGGCTTCTATGTACAGTGGCGGCAGCAAACACCAGCAAGGATGAATAGGAAAAATAAGCAAGTGAGAGACTAGCATAGACTTGTCTATGGGCTGGATGAGATTGCCAGGATCTAATGCTTTTTAAAGTTCATATGCACAGCTGCCCTAGGCGTTGGTCTCTCAGACTCTTCTCTTTTTTTTTTGTTGAGGTAACATGGATTTATGACATTATATAATTATATAATTATATATAATTATATTATATAAATCTCAAGTGTACATCATTATATTTCAACTACTGTGTAGCCTACATTGTGTTCACCACCAAAAGTCTAGTTGCCAATGATCAATACTCTGGTCCTTCAGTGTGTCCACACATGTGGTCAGAAAAGACTCTCTGATTTATAGCTTCAGTTTCTGCTGCCAGAGATATAGGTTTCAGCACATTATTTTTCCCACAGCTGAATTTCCCTTTAATGGAAAATATTCAGGGTGAAATTTCACTGCAGGCAGTACTTTTTTCTTTACTAAGTTTACTATTTTTAAAACCATCACTAATGCTTTCAGATTCCTTACTCAAACTTTTTTCCTCTTTCTAGTCACCACTGATTTAGAATTAGGAGCCCTGATACATGTTTTTACTGTTAAGAACTGAGATTTTCACTTGCTGTTGCTCTTCAAGTACAAAGTTGGTTGACCTGCTGCCATTGTTTACACTGGTAGTGTCGTCCTAAGGAAAGAATGTGTATGTGTTTGTTTTTAATGGTGCTAAGTTTATTTTGAGAAATGGCAAGAAAAAATTGAAGTAGTCTTTCATGATGTTAAACTATACCGTTTTTGCATGATCTAAAGTGACAAAATTATTGAAGAACAAAGCTATCAATTTAAATTGTAGTAAATGAAAAAAGAGGTATGATATGATTTTCAAAGGGATGGGTGTATAGGGATGGGGACAGGATGGAGGTCCTGGATGGGGTTCAGGAGCTGGGGTGGGGAGAAGGCTTAGCTCCACGTCTTCGTGAAGCCTGGAAGTACTTGCGTCAAATGCTGAAAAGCTTGATTGGCTGCTAACACAAGGCTGAATGCAAATTCTGCTGGAGTGGTGCTTTAAATAATTTGTTGGCTTCACTCTTAATTAGGCTAAACATTGACTTGCTTGTACGATTAATTCACAGTAATAGCACAATTAATTACTAAGGCTGGGAGTAAAGGGGGAGCTGGTTGCTGAGAATGGGCTGATGAGAAGAAAAGCTGAAATGAATGGCTGACTCTGGTCAGGAGGGCTGACCCAGCAGGGCAGCCAGAGAGGCAGGGAGGCTTGGTGAGAGAGGAATGGAGGGAGGAAAGGGAGGGAGGGAGAGAGGGAGGAGCAGAGAGAAAGAAAGAGAGAGAAAAAGAGAGAGAGCTAGAGGCTGTGTAGGAATAGGGCACAGTTTGCTGCTTTTGATACTATTGGTTTCGCGTGACTTGGCTTTGATAAACGTAACATACTGCAGCATATCCAAATGATCACAAATTTACTGTTAGTATTGTCTGATTGATGAAGTTTAAAACATTAATGGAAAACACACTGTTGCATCCTTATTACTCTGTGGGAGTGCATCATCTGTCCAGAATCCGCATTGATTTGACACACGTAAGAGGTGTTCTGTGACCATTGTTCATAGTTGCTTATTTCACTTCTCTCATTAGTTTATCAGCTTGTTACAGAAGAAAAATTCCAATCCAGGAATCAAATATCTGGATTTTAGCCCCATCTTAACTATTTCACTGGCAAAAATACCTTGGAAAAGTTAGACAGTTTCCTTACTTTTAAGACATGGGTTGTTGTTATAGGGTTGTTATTAGTATTACTAGTATCAACACCATCATCAGTATTATTAACCTGGGGAAATTCATGCTTCTAAAGTGGAGAAACAAACTAAAGATTGCTAACAATCTCGGTTGCTTTTAGTTTTGTTTTGTCTGGAAGGCAATGTGGTGTAGTAGAAACAGTATCTGCTTTCGTCCTGACACCCTTTAGCTATGTGACCCTAGGTTAAGTTCACTTTCTGAGCTTCAGTTTCCTCAAGTGTAAAATGGGATATTAGAACCTATTTTAGGGCTGTTTGACAATGAAAGACAACAATGTATGCAAAGCAATTGGTGTGGTGCCCGCTATATAGTGAACTCCCCACAAATGTTAGTTGCTATTATAGTAACAGAAAATATATATTTTAGTTTCTTGAGCACTTTAGCCCTCAATAAATATTAGTTGTTGTAATAACAAGAGTAAGTACTTTGGTCATATAATGAAATGATGTAATTTATGGTGATGATCTTATTACATTGTTATCATACAACTATAATAATTATCAATTTCAAGCAAAAAGCCCAAATGAATGCCTTGCACCAGCAGGTCGTCAATAAATACTAATTTCCTATGCCATAATACATAATTTTAAATATGCTTCACTCATGGAGTGAAATTAGCACATGGAATGCACAGCATCTGGCTCAAATGCTATTGGAATGCATCTTTATGAAAGTACATAAGCTGTCCCTTGTTTTATTTTTCATCAAGGAAAAGTAAATACGGAAACCTAATATAATACTTAATGAGAGTCCAGAAGAGGAAATCAAACATATGCTAAGTTACTAAATGATTATTTGCTGATTTCTATCTTTTTGAAAATAGAGGGAGAATTTGATGGAATTATGGATGACGTCATGCAAATTGATGAGACAGTGGTCCAAGTGTGTGTGCAAGTTTGTTTGTATCCATTATCTAGAGACTCTATAATAATGGATATCTTTAAGTTCCATCTCAATTATTTTTTCCCAGTGGTGAACACAGAGGAAATAATTACTTTCCAGACATGGAAAATTGATGTATATGATAGCCCTAGGCTTAAGGTTTACCAAAAGTTACATGGTTTAATCAAATAAATTAGGAGACGGCCCCGCACCAGCTGAGAAGATGTCATTTCTCTGACAAGTTATCCCTTTTGTAATCTATTAATCCCATAGTTATTCTTGAGGGATTGATGGAAAACAGTAAACAGAGTTCTATTAATCAAATATTTCATCATTCAAATGGTTCCCTGTTAAAGTACCATCCATTGCGGCACAATAGTATACACCACTCTGGATGCTTAGTTAGGAACGTCTACGACCTC
Source organism: Equus quagga (assembly GCF_021613505.1). NCBI lineage: Eukaryota > Metazoa > Chordata > Mammalia > Perissodactyla > Equidae > Equus > Equus quagga. The sequence goes on along the minus strand of NC_060267.1, from coordinate 23,330,049 downwards.
TTTTACTCTGCTTGCACCAGGTCAGGAGGATAATGCCGTTTCCATGGTGGAAAGAAGTGAATTTGTCTGGGCTTTCCTCAAGGAGAGAATCACATTGGAGCTGGTTAATTTCTCTCTATTTTACTTTCCTTTAGGCTACTACCGGGGCACCCTGACACTCTACTTTTTTTTTCTAGAGAAGCAGATAGGCATAATATATTTGATTAAATTAGTGCCGAAAGATGTGGAAGAGCATAATAATTGCAAAATTGAAATTCCATAGAAATGGGATACTCAAAGACCGATCCTGATTTGTGTAACATATTCAATGAATACCCTTACCTAATTAAAGGATATTTTGCATCCTTTACGATAAAAGATCAATAAAATAGAAACAAAATATGAAGAAAGAGAGGACATATTGGATTTTGACTTATATTTTGTAGCCTACATAGTTTAATTCTCTCTCTCTAAAATACATATTTTAAAAGATTAGGAGGATGGTACCCAGGTATGTTGCAAAGCAAAAGATGTTCAGCATCCTGTGCAGTTAAGAGGAAAGAATCTATATATCACATATAAAGTGCTTGTATTCTTTTAGAAAAAATATTAATAGGTTTTTTTGCTTCAAGATTATCCATATACCATCTATATATGCATATTATGTTGTTAATGTATTATAAAATATATATTATATTGAATAGTATATATTATTCAATATACTGTTATACATATGTATGCATGTATGTGTATTTATATAAAATGTACATTGTTAGGTAATTAAATTTATTAATTAAACCATTTTACTTTTTTGGGGGGAAGATTAGCCCTGAGCTAACTACTGCCAATCTTCCTCTTTTTGCTGAGGAAGACTGGCCCTGAGCTAACATCCATGCCCATTGTCCTCTACTTTATATGTGGGACGCCTACCACAGCGTGGCTTTTGCCAAGCGGTGCCATGTCCGCATCCAGGATCCGAACTGGCGAACCTGGGTGGCCGAGAAGCGAAACATACGAACTTAACCGCTGCGCCACTGGGCCGGCCCTAAACCATTTTACTTTTATTAGAGAATTTGATGTGCAAACTTAAAGCTAAGCATCCAAAACAAATCACTGATGATAAAGTTATGAGTAACTACACAGAGATAAGAAGTTGCAGCAGTGTACTAAACCTTGCAGAGGCATCTTAATTGAATATGTAGATATACATAAAACTGATAAGTCAACAAGATTTCATAGGTCTTAAACCAGCAACAGATGTGATATTTCTGTTGGGATCGTGTCAAATTAACACAGGGCTTAGCGAAAAGGAGAAAGCTAAGCTAGAAAATTTCAGCTTCTTAAACATTGTAAGCATCTGGAGAGGGTGGCCTTGATTATCACTTCACTACATCATCTAAAGGGGAGTCAGTTTAGGGTAAGTTTATGAAAATTCAATGACTTAAAATAATAAAGAAGCTAGATTTGTGTGCTCATATGGTGAATTGCTTCTAGAGAATTTACTTATTACCTAGACCCTTCCGGCTTTGCGAGGATTCTGAGTTAAAATTCACAGCAGCCATTTTTCCTTGTCTTTCTAGGAACAAGGTCTCAGACAGAGCCAGAGCTATTGACACTGTTGATCTCTCTTGGCTCAGGCCTCATTGATTAAAAAACATTTTCTGAGGACCTACTTTGGGCACCAATCACCAGTTAGAGTTTAAAGATCAAGCAAATATCCAGAGCTGGTGCAGGAAGCAAGTCACAGACACATTTTGTCATAGCCAGATGATGAGTGATGATGGGTTGCAAAGATAAGTAAGAATCTGGGACTAGGAGATCCAAGTCAAGGTTGGCAACTAGAGGTTACCCGTAATGGTTATAGACTAAACTCATAGATTACTTAAGAATCAGCAACACAGTAGAGCTAAAGTCAGAATTTAATGAACATTGTGAACCCTCTCCCCCAGCCTCCTAAATTTTGCGTACAATATGAGGGAGTGTAAGAACTCCATGTTGAAAGCCACTGAAGTAGATGTCTCAGAATTAGGACATTAAACAGGAGGCTCCAATAATAAGATCTTAAAACTAAGATGTCAGTCAGAATAGGAGTGAGTCTGTCTCAGTAACAAACACATCCAAAAATTTCAGTGGCTTAAGACAACAATGCTTATTTTTTGCTCATGCTACATTTTCATTGTGAGTCAGCTAGAGGCTCTGCTTCAAGTCATCCTCTGGGATCGAGGATGATTTAGCAGCTATATTATAATGTTGCTAGTTGTTCTTGGCAATCTCAGAGCAGTAATTCAACATTCTGCCTGGAAGGGACGTATATCACTTCTGCTCACAACTCTTTGATTAGAATTAACTGTTTGACCTCACCCAAGCACAAGGGGGCTGGGAAGTACCATCACACAACGTACCTGGAAGGAAGAGAACCAAAAACATTTCATGAACAACACTTCTGACTACCACATGGGACCACTCCTACCTCCACTAGGAAGTGATTATGTACTTTCTGGTATCCTACTTTTCCTTCCTGTCTACAGTGCCTTTAACATCCTTCTCCACCTTCTAACACACAGTGTCTTTCTTTCTATGAAGGAAATATGTAGAATGATTTTTAAAAAATTGTCATAACTGGGGCTGGCCCCGTGGCCGAGTGGTTAAGTTCACACGCTCCGCTGCAGGCGGCCCAGTGTTTCGTTGGTTCGAATCCTGGGTGCGGACATGGCACTGCTCATCAAACCACGCTGAGGCAGCGTCCCACATACCACAACAAGAAGGACCCACAACGAAGAATATACAACTATGTACCGGGGGGGGGCTTTGGGGAGAAAAAGGAAAAAATAAAATCTTTAAAAAAAAAAACTGTGATTCAACATAAAAGGCTGGGATGAATTTCACATCAAAATCTAATTCTTATTCAGTTTTATATGGTGATAATATCAAATGGCCAATCAGGACATTAAGAGTGCAATGATTGATCAGAGGAGTAATCTCGTTGATAGCAGGAAGGAAAGGTATCAAGGTTAGTTAGCCACTGGATCTATTGGTGGCTAGTATGCTCTGGTTCATTTCTTTTTATGGCTATTATACATTCTGATTTGGTGACTACATCCATTCTGATTGGGACTTCTCATGCCATGTCTGTTATAAACACTTTGAATATCATCCCTGGTTAGTGGAAATAAATTATTTAAGTTAGTGAATTCAGGAGAAAAGCACAGGTCAACAGAACCTAAGAAGATATGGATAAAATGTATAAGTCAGAGGAATTATGAAATGTTTTACCTTCTTATGTCTACAAAATTGAGATGAGTCAAGAGCACAGTTGGAATTTGATCAATTAGAATAGAGGATCCAACTGAGGCTGAACTTATGCACTCCTCCTGGTTGCCCTGGCAACAGGGCCCCCTTCGTGCTAGTAACATTAGAGTGTGAGTGAAGTAATAATTGGAAGTACAGAAGTATGTGTTCAAATCAACTCCTACTTCTGGGAAAGTTAGGGGAGGAGTTTGCTAAAGGCAAAGAATGAGGTCATGAGAGGGGAAGAATTTGAATTTAAAAAGAAAAAGAAAAATTGAGCCTGAGCTTGAAAGCTTCTGGGCATAGCACTGCATATATCAGTGTTCCTTCCCTGACTTTGGTTGAAGCCAGGGTAGATGGTAAATCAGGTGGTTGCATATCTGCATTCTCTCTTCCATCATAGCCCAGAAAAAGCACTGGACTGGGAAATTGTGAGCTGTGTAAATTGGCTTGGGTTAGAGTCATCTGCTGTGTGGCTTGCTCTGCCACTCTTACAGTTACCCAGGAAGTTCTCATTTGCCCAGAAGGGTCAAGAGGGGGTCAAAACAATCTTGCCCATATTTTTCTGTGAATTTAGTTTGCTTTGTTTTTAATGTTGTCTTTAGGTATATTTTATCCTTGCCAAATATATGTTTTCAAATTCTGCTCAACAGTCTCAGCCTTTTCTGCTTTGATTAAATATATGTTGCATGTGTACCACTGCTTGGAAAACTGAGAGATTGGGAGGAGGCAGCAATGAGCATTTCACTCTTTCAATTCTACTTTTTCCTTCTCTGAACCTTTCCTGCTAGAAAAAGAAGAATATAAGAGGTGCTTCTTCTATTCCATTCTCTATCACTCCCCAAGTAAATCCCCAAAGAACCGGAATAGAAATAAAGAAAAAAAACCACACAGCGTTATCTAAAAATAGGATGATTTTGTAATTTATTATCCAAACGAGAACACTTTTGAAATTGAGAGTGCTGCTAATAAGAACACAGGAGAAAAGGCATAAACTGCGATGTGCAGGGCTAAGTGAAATATATGCCTACCTATGTAAAATGGGTAGGAGAGAATAGAGAGACAGGAAGGGAAAGAGGATCATCTGGGGATGTTCTAGAAGGAAATGCTGGACTTGATGCACGCTGGATATTCCTGGCCAGTTGTAATGAATTTGCAGCGAAGTTTAGTTTTTAATAGGGACCTTGAGATTATTTTAAGATTAAAGATCTCATTGCTCTTTTCCAGGAATAACCCTTATAAGGTTAAAATGTAGTAAGAATGAGTTACTAGGAAAAAAATAAAGTCATAGGAATCCATATTCATAGTGAAGCCTCCGAAAGGGCCTTAGTGATGACCAAAGAATGGTCATGATTAAGGACTGACCGACCAGTTTGATTCCATTATCTGCATCCATGACTCTATAGTGTAGGAAAATTAAAATCTGTTCCGTTTTGCTTGAGGCAAACTACCAAGCCCTGTTTTTCTCAACTCAGATCCCAATAGGAGTAAAGAAGAATCCTTGTAATATGAGAAAATGAGTGTAACCGTGTTTGGTGGGCAGCCCCTGAGATGGTCTTAATGATTCCTGCCTCCTGTGTTCAATCCCTTGTGTTCCCCTCCCCTTGAGTGTAGATGGAACCCAGCAGCTTGCTTCCAATGAATGAGATATGATAAAGTGATGCAATGTTACTTCCAAGATTAGGGCTTCTGTCTTGCTTGCCCTTCTCTCTCCGTTTCTCTTTCTGTCTTTCCCTCCCATCCGCCTTCCCTCCCTCCCTTCCTTCTTTCTCTTCCTCCTCGTGGTGTTTCTTCTTCTTCTTCCTCCGTCTTCTTTGTCTTCATCTTCGTCGTCTTCGACTTCTCCACTCCATCTCTCTCTCAGAGCCCTTAGTAAGGAGGAAGCAAACTGCCACTTGGGAATAGTCTTATGGAGAGACCCCGGTGGCAAGGACGCCTCATGGCAAGGCCCAGGTGGTCTCCAAACAACAGCCAGCAGAGACCTGAGGCCTGCCAACAGCCACATGAGCGAGCTTGTAAGCAGATCCTCCCTAACTCAAGCCTTGAGAGGACTGTAGCCTCAGCCAATATGGTGATTGTAGCTTGTGAGAGACCCTGAGCCAGAGGGCCGGTTAAACTGTGTTCAGATTCCTGACCCACAGAAACTGTGATAATAAATGTTTGCCGTTCTAAACTGCTACATTTTTGGATAATGTTCCCCAGCTGTAGATACCTAATATACCTTGTATAGTGGGTTAGTATTTGTTATAAAAAGAAGGTAAATATTCAGCTCGAAAAACCACTGAAGGAAGGTTCAGTCCAGGCAACCTCATGCTACTCTGACTATAGGGGTAGCTGAGATGCTGCAGGATTTTTCTGTTTCTCTCTTTAGCACAGTACAGATTCTTAGAGTCCTCAGATTATAGGTGCCATATATCACTTTAGTTTAGGAATAATGGTGTAATGCTCTTTCAGTTAGGCATGAGAAAGTACCTGTATTTAAAACTATTTCCAGACTTGGCAGTTTTTGCTGCAGCCTGCACACAGGCAAATCATTCTTAGTAAAATCACTTAACACTTCCTCGTGAGCTTTGTGCGACACATTGATTTATATGTATATATCCTTTTAGTCGGAAATGAGTTTGAATTTTACTTCAGGAAGCAAGAATTATATTGTAAGTGGAAATGAAAAAGATATGATAAAGCCCTTTCTGCTGGTAATGTCACAGTGTCCCTAATCAAAGAAAGCACAACAGAGCCATAGGAATATCCTTTTCCTTTGCAGAATGAAGCAGAAAATTCCCTTTAATGGTTTCAAGAAAAGATAGAAGCACAATACTCTTTGTGATCAATGTCTGTTAGTGTGCAGGGCAGATTTATTATCATCCCTTTAAAAATTACTTTAAAATTACACCCCCACCCTCATATAAAAACCCTTGGAGGCTTCTGGCATTCACTTGGTACTTTTTCCATTCTGTCATCTAGAAACTTGCCGATTATGCTCTCTCACTCACTAAGAGTCTTTAGCACCTGTCTCAGTCTTGCTCTTTGTCGCAAGTCTGGCCATCATGCTGGGTATGGCTAAAATCCACAGGGTCCCCTATGACCTCCTTATCAAACCATCCAGTGGACACTTCTCAGTCTTTATTTTACTTGACTTATCCCTCCAGCTCTTGGCACTGTGCACCATTGCACCATCCCTGCCTTCTTGAAATGCTCTCTATTGTTGGTTTCTTTTTCCATGTACTCTTCTCCTCTTTTTATTCTCTCCTCTCAAGGTACTGCTTTTTAGTTTTCTTTAGGCTCTCCTTTCTCAGGGTTCTAATCGGATTTTCTTACTCTTCCAGGCTCGTTGTATGAGTCCTGCCTTCCTGGCTTGATTGTCTTACAAGGGTAATTCTAAAATATTTATATTTATCCTCAATTTTTCTTCTGAGCTGCATATCATACTAACTACTGTAAATATCCATTTGAATGTCTTAATGATATTCAACCTCAAAAATCCAAAATCAAACTCTTCTCACACCCTATCCCCCACCCCACTAGCCTCCTGTGTTCCATACCAGTGAATGGCACTGTTATCTAACCAGCCGCCAAGGCCAGACACTTAAGTATTGTTCATTCTTTCTTGCTCTCCCTTATCTCATACAGGAAATAAATCACAAAGGCTCTCTGATTCTACCTGCTAAGTATCTCTCAAATCTAGATGGATTTAGGTCTATCCTCATTGCTATTCCCCTGTTATTTCTGCCTTGGGTTTCTCCAATAGCCACCGTTTCCCATTCATTCTCCATGCTGTGGTGATTCCTCTAAAACACAGATATCCTTGCTTACAACTCTTCCGTGGATTTTCATTGTCTTCATAAGAAAGTCCAAGTTCTTCCCATAGCTTATAAGGCTCGAAATAATATGGTCCCAGCTTACCTCATTATTCTGCTCTTCATTACTTTTGCCCAAAGACCAATTTCCATTGGAAGTGAACTTCCTTTATCTCTGTGAATAGGACATTCTCTTTCTCACCTCTGGGTCTTCAGATATGTCCTTCTACCCCTGCATCCCATCACTTTTCCACTGCTCTTCCCCTGGCTAACGTACACCTATTCAGGTCTCTGCTTAGACATCACTTCCTGTGGGAAATCTTTCCTAACACTTACAGGTCAGGTATAATGTTCCTTCTATCTATTCCCATAACACCATGCATCATCCACATCATAACAGTTACCACACTGTGTTTTAATTGGCTTTTTACCTGTATCTATTTCCCATAAAATTATGAGTTTTATGCAGTGTTACCAGTGCTCACCAATGTTTTGATTCTTCTCTTCTTCCTGAACACAGAGAAGATTTTATTTGTGTATTTCTGAGCCCCCCTGCAGTTAGGTAGAGAATGTGACTGTAACTAGAAGTGGTGTTTGCCGTTTATTGGCCCAGGCCCCTTCCCCCAGTGTGTGATTCTTCACACTCTGTTCCCCTGCCATGGGGACTGAGAAGACATGTTCCAGATGGTTCAGCTACAAGGGATGAGCCTCCATCAGCCTAGGTCTTTGAGTGAGCAGAGCCTCTATAGACTGCATCGCACATGTAGCATGAGTAAGAAACCAGTATTTGTTGTGTTAAGCCATTGAGATTTCTGGTGATTTGTTATCACAGCATCATCTAGCCTCTCTGACCATTGCATGCAGGGCCTGTGTCTGTTCTCTTTGCAGCAATGTCTACCTGGCACATAGTAAGCACTCAATAAATATTTGTTGATTGAATGGACTTGATGAGTTTTCTTTCCAAAACATATATTTTTAGTACTCTGTAAAGGTGACATTTTGAACGATACCACAGTGAACTGGGAGAATTAGCAGAATTCTCAATTGCCTAAATTTCTACCAGGGAGTGAATGACCAACACATATAGGAAAATCTTGTAAATGCTTCAGTGGTGTAGTACCATGCCACTGCGTTACCCATCAAAAAGTGACACTACTGACCACACATTAATTGGATTTGTATTTTGAATGATGGTTTTTAGGAGTGCTGTATCCATAGGACTGCTGTATTTACTACTGATATTTTATTTATTTGTTCTTCAGCTTCAATCAACCTTTCAAAACTTTTCAGCTCACTCATCATATTTTGTCAGCATTTCTCCCTGACTGGGAGTTTGCAGATAGGATGAAAATATTAAAACATATAAAGCTGCTTTATAACCAGAGGTTGTTACTCTGAGTTAAGTGATGGATGCATGCTTTTTTACAAGAGTGAGGTAGTTTTTATTTCATATCAATTCCTTAATATCTACAGTCTAAAAGTGCCCATTGCAGACTTGGCTGAGCAGAATAAGTTTTTTATTTTGATCGCTCTGTTGTTTTAGCTCACTTGATCAGGCATGGTGTTCACTTTAGCTCACTTGATCAGGGACGGTGTTAATGTGGGCATAGCTAAGGTTCAACCTCTGGATGCATCAAATAGCCACAGCTGGCCCTCCTCCCTCCAGCAGTGCAAAAGAATGGCTGTCTCTGGCCATTTTGACCACCACGAGCATGAATAGTGCATGTGCTCTGAGGTGTTTTCCTGCAGTTCTGGATTTGTGACAATCTTCCTGTGCTCTCTTGTATTTTATCTTTATGGAGAAATACAATTTTTGTTAGAAATAAACATGTCTTGGAAGTGCTACATTTTTCTCCATCTATTTCTTACTTGTCTTAAGAAAGGGAAAGCATGTACAGAGGAACCAAGAAAGTCACACTCTGGAGTTGGAACAATGGCCAGACCTTGCGGGTTTAGGGGATTGAAGAGACAATGACTGTAATTGAGCAAATGTAAGTTTTTCAATAAGATGGTGGCAGTTTGAGTCTTGCCTCTGTTTATTAGATGTCAAATCTTAGGCAAATTGTTTGTGTCTTTGAGCCTCAATTTCCATGTCTATAGATTGAAAAAGAAACCTTTTAGGCTTGTTTTGAGGAGCACATGAGATGCCGGATTTGAAAGTGTCCGTGCGGTGTAAAGTGATGTAGTCCGTTCAATGCTGATGTTTTGTTGTTGTTGTTGTCAATTTGTTTTTCTCCAGTGATATTCTGCTAAACACACTGAAAGGTGGTACTGCTTTGGAGTATATTTAGCGTAAAAATCTGAAACAAGACTGGCTGTCCTTTAGGATGGCATGTGCTTTAGGATGTCATATGCTTACTGCTGCAGGGCCTGGCATTCAGAGCTGCTCAGGCAACTTGGGGTCCTTGGTTGGGGATTAGTTTCTAAGATGGTATAATTCTTACTGAGATGCTTCTTTAGATGCCTGCTGTTTGAAGGAAACTGCAGGTAAACTTCTTTGACTATTCCTAAATCAAGATTATGACTCGTTTTTATATGCCAAATTTAGAGACTTTCTTTTTTAAAATAGTGAAGTTTGCTTGAGTACTGAGATACCTGAGAAGCTAAAAAAGACAGTTTTGCATATTTTTTGTCACTTTAGGTATATTAAACAGAAATTCTTATGGATTATACCAGAACTGGATGTGACTTAGTCTTTTCCTAGTTGTCAGGAAAGAGAAGGAAGGGTTTGATTAAATTGAATAAAGTGACTTTTTCTATACCCTTCAGCCACAATTGGAAGAGAAGAGTTTCCTGCCTTTGTCATGCTCTGGAAAGATCTGTCTGTGTCATTCTACCTGGTTTTTCAGCTGACACAGAGCTGTGACATTTCACTGTTTCTTCTCCTCGATCTCAGTGTCTAGAGAAGCCCTGATTGTCTGTCTCTCGTTGAGTCCCAATATTAGAGACTTTAAAGCTTCAGCATTTTAAAATTTGAGTTTATTCAGCAAACTTCTCGTTTTGGCAGGAAAATGCTGATATTATTCTTTGTTTAAAATGAAGGAATATGTAGCTGGGAATTATTCTTTGGGAAGTGAGTTTGGGGAAGTACTGGCTCTCTTTCTGAGTTCTTGATCCTTTAACGTATTTTCAAAGAGTGCTTAAGGATTAAATGCACGTTAGACTGACTGATACCCGATCGTGGAAGGATGCTCCTTTCTCTTCTCTTGGAAGAACAGAATTTCTGTTCTTACTTCTCTTTGTCTTCTTATTCTAATAACTAAAATAACCAAAATTTATGATCTGTCCCTCTATCTTACCTTACCTTGTTCCAGATGCACATTTTTTTGGTCTTTTATTCCAGTTATCATGTATTTAAATAACCTCCCCAACTTTGCTGCAACGTGGAAATAGATTTTTTTTACTAAAAAACCGTAGACAATTGTGTCTTCTCCTATCTTTAAATCCTTTTCTCCCCAGCTTTATTGAGTTATTCGTGTTATTGAGTTATAATTGACAAAAAGTGTACCTGTTTAAGGTGTACAAGGTGATGATTTGTTGTATGTAAACATTGTGAAGTGATTACCATAATCAAGCTAACTAACATCTTCATCATCTCACATAGTTCCCTTTTTTTTTGTAGTGAGAACATTTAAGATCTGCTCTCTTAGCAAATTTCAAGTCTACAATACTACATAATAACTATAGTCACATTGCTGTACATTAGATCTCTAGACCTTATTCATCTTCCATAACTGAAACTTTATACTCTTTGATCAACATCTCCCCATTTCCCGCTTCCCCCACCCCCTGGCAACCATCCTTCTACTCCCTGCTTCTATGAGGTCAACTTTTTAGATTCCACATGTAAGTGAGATCATGTAGTATTTGTCTTTCTGTGACTGGCTTATTTCACTTTGCATTATGTCCTCTAAGTTCATCCATGTTGTCGCATATGACAGGATTTCCTTCTTTTTAAGGCTGACTAATATTTCTTTGTATGTATGTACCACATTTTCTGTATCCATTTATCCTTTGATGGACACTTAAGTTGTTTGCATTTCTTGGCTACTGTGAATAACAGTGTAGTGAACCTGGGAGCACAGGTATCTCTTTGAGACAATGATTTCCTTTCCTTTGAGTATATACTTAGATGTGGAATTACTGGATCATATGGTAGCTCCACCTTTAATTTTTGAGGAACCTCCATACTGTTTTCAATAATGGCTGTACCAATTTACATTCCCACCACAAGTGTATAAGGGTTCCCTTTTCTCCCTATCCTCGCCAATACTTGTTATCTCTTGTCTTTTTGATGACAGCTATTCTAACAGGTGTAAGGTGATATGTCATTGTGATTTTAGTTTGCATTTCCCTGATGATTAGTGATGTTGAGCATTTTTTCATATATCTGTTGACCATTTGTATGTCTTCTATTGAGATTTACATCCTTAATAATATTGATGGGTCTGTTGATAATAAGTACTCTAATGAATAATTTAGCCTCCTGAGTGTTAGTCTTTATTTATGAAAATATAGAGGCCATCTAAAGCCCAGGAAGGTTAGGGAGGTATTAAGAACCAGGACAATGCAATGTGTATAACCCATCAAAACCACAATTGCCCTCAAATACTTGAAAGCAAGTGAATTTGTTGCTGCCTCACAAATGCCCTTGCTTGAGCTACCGCTTGTCTGCCTTGTAAATCATCTTTCCTGTGACCTAGTTTTTAGCCTGCTTTTCATTCTTAACTTGTTGCTATAGAATCTCTAACTGGGCTATGTCTTTGGCTGCATTGTTCCTTTTATTAATCTCAAAATCCTATTTTTATTTTTTATTGTTCAGAGGATATAGTCAGGAAGACAAATTGTATTTTCCAGGGGAAAAATAAAATTAGTTCTATGTGTCCTTGACTATACATATTTGTGATGGTTTTGGGGTCAGACTCTGCTTCAGATCCTGTCTCTGCCACTTTTCTAAGTCTCTTGTCTTAGGCTATAATAATTCTAGATAATACTTATCCAGACCTTACTATTTGCCAGGTGCTGTATTACATGATTTATATGTGTCATTTTATTTAACGTTCATGAAAATCTTAGGAGGAGAGACTGCTAACAGAGATTAAGTAGTTTGTTGACGGTCACATAGCTGATACCATATCGGGCAGAGTCAGAATTCAAATGCAGGCTTTCTGACTCTAGAGAACCTGCAGTTTTAGCCACATTGAGTTTTCCCAGCTGTAAAGCACAAGTGGTAATACCTCCATTATAGGATTAGTTTGGTGATTAAGTAATATAATGTGTGAAAAATGCATTCTTTTCCTTTTAAAATCAACCTTTATACACCAAATGTTGGCAGACTCCCAGAATACAATGCATTCTCCATTAAACAAGGGGCATTTCTGCTAGAAAGCCAGTGTCTTTGTGATGATGAATCATTATTTTATACTAGAGAAAAGCAGAAAGCATTATGGTTTTGAGATGACGTGGAGAAGCACATGTTAAAAAGACCAGGAGCCAGATGACCCTCAGCAGTCTCTAATGGTGTGCAATTGGGCTCCAGGTCTGCCCTTAGCCTATCAGCCTATCGGTAGTTTGGATGATGGTAAAGAAGCTGAGAGAAGCTGAGAAAAGTAGTTAAAGGAATCAGCATTCAGAAGAATCTCCATACTCTAGAGTGGTGGGTTGAAAGTAACATAAGTGAAATTAGAGACAACTTCAAAGCCCACACTTGGATTAGAAAGTCTACCAGAGAAATACAGGTTGTACTCTTAATAGAAGTTTGTTTAGTGAAGCTCTTAAAGTTTTAGCTGACTGGAGGCTGAATGGGAGTCCCTAGTGTGTCATGACGTTTAAAAGAGCTAATGCCATCGTAGGTAGCCTTGTTTTCCGTAATAAAGAAATGAATGGTACTCTGCAATATCAGACTATGTCTAGCACATTTTGACCCGGGTCTCAGTCCATATGCTAAAAGGTTCCTGGGCCATCTGCTTGCATTTGGAGGCCAGAGCACACTTATAAAGGGTTTTCTGACTATTTTATTTAAGGAACTGTTAAATCTGGGGTTTAGTCAGGGGAATGTTATTGCTGTCTTCAAATACTTGAAGAGCTGTCGTGTACAATTGGGAATAGTCTTAAGCTATGTAGTACCAGAGGACAGAAAAGAAGAAAGATGAATGGATCACAGTTACAGAGAATCAATTTGGGCTTAATATAAGCAGGAGCTTTTTAACTATTAAAGCCATCTGAAACTAAAGGGACTGTTTTGTTTATATAGCAATGAGTTAGTTCGCTGCCAGTAGAAGTTCCCTACCAAGCAACTACTAAATAAACCACTTGTCATGTAGAATATAGAAAAGATTTCTGCTTTAGGGGACTGCTTAAACCTGATGACCTCTAATGTCTCTTCTAAGTCCAAAATTCTTTAATGTTATGAAAAACAGGAGACATAAATGTTTGTGACGGAGCAAAATATTGCCTCCTAAAATTAAATCTAAATGAAGAGGAATATGAATTCTTCTACAGAAACTGCACTTTCAAGAGATACTAGATTTTTTATTGTATAAGTAAACAAAATTTTCTTTTCATCTATAAGTAGGAATGTAAATTTATTATTTTAGGACAAGAGCACAAATGTTGGGAGAATTGAATGTTTGCGTCAGCTTAAATAGTTTCTGCAAGGAGTAAAATTTTGGAAGTTAGATTATCAGAGGGGTCCAGGGCGAGTGTGAATCTGACTAAAGGGGAATGGGTGCACAATTCAGTATTTAATGATTTCAGGTCCTAATGTCTCCATCTCTGCAAAAGGGAGATGTCTGCTAGGCAAACTCAGTCTGCACACTGACTTGACAGGTGCCCTCTTCATTGGGTTCAGGGAAAGATGAGTCCAAACAAGAAACGCGCACACTCTTGTTTTCTAGCCATTTCCCTTCTAATTAAACACATTCAAAAATAATATCTTAGATCAAGTTATAGTTAAATCTTGTAGTCTTGTACTTATTTATTTTAAGATACTTTTGTTTCTGCTTAGATCCTGTATGTGTGTTTTATTTCCCAGATTTCTCCTGAGGTAACTTATTATGGCCCATATTTTTAAAATCATCTGTTTTGATCAAGTTTCTATGAACTAAAGTATCCAGGAAGACCAGTGATGAAATCTCCTTTTATATTGATACTAAACTTATTACGATTTAATTTTTCTATGTTACTGTAGTTATTTTATCTACTTTCCCACATATACTTGACAAGTTTTTCAGATGGCATCTTGATATTTTCCCCTTCACTCATACTGGGAAAAGGTCTCTTTTTATTTTAAAAATCATTTTGTCTGCCACTCTTCTTCAGGAAAGATCACACCCCGAATTGCTCAGTCACAATCTCCCCTGGGAGCAACCTAGGAATAAGATATTCCTTCTTTTACTTCTCCTGTGATCACACCAATCAGAAAAAGAGAGTATTTATGTATTCGATATTTTGCTTAGGAGTTCAGCATCAAAGACTTGAGCTACATGAATTTCCTGGAAAAAGTCCTTTGACAACTTTTCCCTTTGTTAAGGATTTCTTTAATCTGTGTCTTCTCCAGATTAACAAATCTTATTTTTAAATTCTTACTACAAAGTTGAAAATAACTAGGCAATTGAAAGAGCTGCATAATAAACCACCCCAAAATTTAGTGGCTCGAAGCCAACTTATTTAGTGGCTTGAGGAAAACAGCCATTTTATTTACTCATGTATCTGTGGGTCAGCAATTCAAGCTGGGCCTAGCTGGGTGTTCCTTTGCTCGTCTCGTTCAGCTTTAGTCTGACATGCTTTAGGGTGGCCTTACTCACATGTTTGTCTGTTGGTTCCTGCTGTCAGCTGGATCACAAGTCCCAAGCTGACTTGTACAGGCTTGTTCACATGGGGGCAGCATTCCAAAAGTCGCAAGAGAATTCCCAGCAGCAGGAAGGCAAGGCCAATGCACAAGCAACTTTTAAGCCTCCACTTCTGTCACATTTGCTTATATCCCATTGGTCAAAGCAAGTCACGTGTTGGTGAGGAAGTGGACCATGCAGGGTCATGGATACAAGGAGGTATGATAAAGTAAGAGTCATTACTGTAGTTATCTATCATAGTTTGTGTGTATAATCATTTAAATTTTTTTGATGCATTTAAGTTTTATTTTTGTCAACATAATGTGAGCATAAACTCTATGTAAAGTCAAAAGAGTGTTGTGAACAGGAGGGAATTCACGTACATTGAGAGCTCATGGTACCAAGAATTTCACATATGTTATCTCATTTAATTTCGTAAACGTAGAATGAAAAAACTGAGATGCGAAGAGATTAAACAGCTTGTTCAAGCTCACAGTTAACAAGTCACACTCCAGTCTAAGGATCTAAACAAGCATTTTTTTTTTAAAAGAAGAATAGAATATGTCTAATGGCACATATTAAGGTTAGATATTATTTCATAAACTGTATGTATTTTTATGTGTTGGTTCATAATGCATAATAGAATTCTTGCCATGAATAGTTGTTTTAAAAAAGCTTGCAAGCCCCTCTATTGCCCCATATAACCTCCCATGAGCATGTGAAAGCAGAATGCTCATAACCAGGAGCTCTTAAAAAATATACTATTATTTTCCCACTCCTGATTTATCTAAATGGTGCTCCTTGACTAGATTGGCATAGTATTACATTGACATAGTGTTTTAATCGGTGATGAGCACCTGACCTTTTCCACTGCACTTAATCTCTTTTTATCAGCATCTACTAACATTTCTTTGTGACTTAAAAGAAAATCATGACCTTAGGAAAGATTTGATATTCTGGAGTGGAAGAGATTAGAACATAAATTTCCCTTATTGATAGACCCTTTTAGAAACCAATAAAGAGCAAAAGAGGCACGAAACAGTTAGGATGTGATGCCATGGGTTTGAACTGAAGCATTTGTTACTCGAATTTTGTGTCTGAAAGAAGAAAGAGGAAAGCATTTTGTCACATTCTATTGCTATTTCTTTGTTAATCTCATTTTTCTTCAATCATGCAAAATGGAATGTTCATTTAAAAATCAGCCCGCATACTGAAATGTCTTCTTTTATTTGCAAAATGGAACCTTTCCATTAAATGTTGGAAGAGAAAGAGACTTTTCTTTTTTAAGGAAATATCAACAAAATAGAAGCTTTTCCAATGGAAATTCTTTTGAGCTAAAATAAGTTCCTGCTCGATGACTTTATTTGAAGCTTCTCCCTTTGAGATTATTTTTTTCATACTTAGTCAACATGAATAAAGATTGCAAATTAATAAACTGGGAATATTTTATAGAAAACAATAGGAGGAAAATGTCCATAAATTCCTACAAATCTCTGCATGCAAAGAATTCAAACAGTAACTTGAAATTCTCAAGAGTGCTTTACAGATTGATTAGAGATTTTTTAAAGCCATCATCTTCCCTGCTCACCAAGTGAAGTGTACGCTGGAAAGTTATTTTAAAGTCATTTTATTGCAAGGAAAATAGCAGGATTCTGCCAGAGCCCAAATGCTAGTAAAACTGCAATGAAATATTGAAAATCACAAGGTCAAAGCTTTATATTTATATGAAAGCAATATTTAGACAAAAAAAGTAATATGATTTTTCTAAAATAATGGCATATTCCAAAGAAATACTGAAAGACAAAATGGCCAGGTCGTTTGTTGTGATATATTTTGATAATTACGCCCAATTTAAGGAACTATGATGAAGAGCATTACTTTTTAGACATATTAACTATGATAGTTTTTCATTTTGAAAGTGCTTGTGAAATAGCAATGTGATGTGATCGTTTCTTACTGACTTTATTTTCAAATATTTTGTTTATGAAGCGTTGTTTTGGAAGGAAAGATTTAGCAACAGCTATCAACTTATAATCAGCCAAGTATGTTAATAAAAAATAATCGAGATGTTGGTAAAAAAATGCTAAAAACTAAAAATGAAGGTGATTAAAGAAAGGTAATCTCTAAATCAAACCAAGATTAACTGAGTGTGGAATCCCAAAAGGATTCCTACTTTGACTCACTGGGTCACCCTTCTGACTGCTGACTTGAGAGGCTCATGCTGGAAGAACAAACCGTCAATGAGAGATCCAGAGCAGACACCTCAAATTGTAAGTTCTATGATTTGTTGGCTCAATAACATTTTGTTAATAAAATTTTATAATTCCGTTATGCCTGAATTCCGAGTCACTGTCTTACTTCTTGTCTTAAATTGTCATTTTTGAGTTACAAATTTTATTAGAAAAGAATGACTCTTTGAATGATGTTATTTATTTTAATGGGATATAAGATATACTACACCAAGGAAAATAGACAATTGATTAAAATGGAGAGAATCACTATAAAGTTATTCTTTTTTCCTTTATCTTAACAAATATGTATGTTTTAATTGTTTAACTCTGTTTTTGCTTAATGTTAATTGTTAAAATGTTAGATGTTAAAAGCGATGTTGATTCGTTATAGAAATTTTTGAAAATGCAAAATAATATAAGGAAGAAAAAATCATGTATAATTAATATATGTAGAAGTAATTATGATTAACTTTTTGGTATAAATACATCTAAGGTTTTTTTCCTCTGTATTTTGCCTTCTTTTCTTTGAATGATGGTGTAGCTGGATATAGAATTAGAAATGATGCTTATTTTCCTTTAGCACTTTGAAGATATTATTCTGTTATCCTATCGCATTTATTGTTGCTGATGTCTTTATAATTTTTATTCTATTCTAGAGAATGATTTTTCTCCCTCCATTACTGCTGTTAAGATCTCTTTGTGTTTGAAGTTCTGCATTTTACCACAATATGTCTAAATGTGGATTTCTTTTTATTTATCTTGCTTATAATTTGGGGGATTCCCAAATTTTGGAATTAACATATTTTGTGAATTTTTGGAAAATTCTCAACTGTTATCTCTGTAGATATTGCCTTTCCCTTATTTCCATAATATCCTTTCTGGAATTTCAGTAAGACGTAAATTGTACCATCTCATCTTATTCTCCTTCCCTCCTAATTGTTTCTTCTTATTCTACATCTTTCTATCTCCCTGTGCCATATTATGTATTATTCACAGATGTTTTTTGGGTAACTAATTCTTAAAACTCTGAACTGAACTTCAGACTGTATTTTTCGTTTCCATAAGCTTAATTTTATTTTCAAATCAGCTTTTTTCCTCCTTCCATACTGTTACAGCCTTGTGTTCTTCCCAAATTCTTGTGTTTGAGTCCTAACTCCCAGTATCTCAGAATGTGACTAAATTTGGAGATACGGCTTTTAAAGAGAAAATTAAGGTAAAATGAGGTCACATGGTTGGGCCCTAATCTAATATGACTGGTATCTTCATAAGAAGAGAAGATTAAAACACCAGACAGGGCCACACACACAGAGACGACCATGTGAACACACAGCAAGAAGATGGACATCTGCAGGTCAAGGAGAGAGAGCTCAGAAAAACAAAACCTTAATCTTGGACTTCTAGACTCCAAAACTGTTAGAAAGTAAGTTTCTGTGGTTTAAGCCATCCTGTCTATGGTATTTGTTATGGTAGACCTAGCAAACGAATACACATCCTAGGGTATGTTGATTTCACTGTGGTTTCTATTCATTTTAAATCTATTTTGTTATTTTTAACATATTTTGATCTATTTCCAGTTCTTTTATTTTCGTTGTTCTGTGCATTGCCTTGTGTAGCCTATACATTTTGTTGTAAACTAATCTCTTGATGAGACTTTTGGTTGGTTTCTTTTTTCTCCGTTAAAACTTTCTTTATTTTATTTTTAGGATACTAAATAGAGATTCAAAAAGAGGTGCATGTATTTGGATAGTTTTCTCTAGGAGATTCAGTGGCTAAATTTCTTTTTTTAAAAAAAATATTACTTTATTATGGTAAGAATACTTAACATGAGATATAACCTCTTCAGTTTTTTAAGTGTACAATATGTTATTGTTGACTATGCACACAATGTTGTACAGCAGATTTCTAGAGCTTATTCATCTTGCTTAACTGAAATTTTATGCCCATTCATTAGTAACACCCCTTTTCACATTCCCCAAAGCCCCTGGCAACTACCATTCAGCTCTTTGCTTCTATGAATTTGACTATTTTAAATACCTCATAAAAGTAGAGTCATGTAGTATTTGTCTTTCTGTGCCTGACTTATTTTCACTTAGTATAATCCTCATAGTTCATCCATGTTGTTACATATTTCAGAATTCCTTCCTTTTAAAGGCTGAATGGCATTCCATTTGTCTGTATATAGCACATTTCTTTCTTCATTCATCCACTGATGGACATTTAGGTTGTTCCCACATCTTGGCGATTGTGAATAGTGCTGCAATGAACATAGAGTGCTAATATCTTTTCAAGATCTTGATTTCAGTTCTTTTGGATAAATACCCAGCAGTGGGATTGCTGGATCATATAGTAGTTCTGTTTTTAATTTGGGGGGGAACCTCCATGCTGTTTTTCATAGTGGCTGTACTATTTTGAATTCCAACCAACAGTGTGCGAGGGTTCCAATTTTTCCACATCTTTGCCAACACGTTTTGTCTTTTGTTTTTGTTTTTCCATAGTAGCCATCTCGCCAGGTGAGAGATGATGTCTCATTGTGGTTTTGAGTTGCATTTCCCTGGTAATTAGTGATGTTGAGATTTTTTTCGTTTGTCTGTTGGCCATTTGTATGTCGTTTTTGGAGAAATGTCTGTTCAAGTTCTTTGCCCATTTTCAAATTGGATTATTAGTTGTTTTGCTATTGAGATGTAGGAATTCCTTGTATTTTTCGGAGATTAACTCTTTATCAGATCGTTTTACTCTGTTGACTGTTCCCTGTGCTGTACAGAAGCTTTTTGGTTTGATGTAGTCCCACTTACTTATTTTTGTTTTTGTTACCTGTGCTTTTGCTGTCAGATCCATGAAATCATTGCCAAGACCAGCATCATGAAGATTTTCTCCTGTTTTCTTCTAGAAATTTTACAGCTTTAGGTCTAACATTTAAGTCTTTAATCCATTTTGAGTTGATTTTTGTTTATGGTATAAGATAAGCGTCCAATTTCTTTCTTTTGCGTGTGGATATTTAGTTTTCCCAGCACCGTTTCTTGAAGAGACTACCTTTTACCCGTGGTGTATTCTTGACCCCTTGTTGAAGATCATTTGACTGTATGTGCAGAGATTTATTTCTGGGCTCTCTTATTCTGTTTCCTCGGACTATGTGTCTGTCTTTATGCCGGTACCATACTGTTTTGATTACTGTAGCTTTGTAATGGATTTTGAAATCAGAAAGTGTGATAGTTTTACTCTTCCAGCTTTACTCTTTCTTGAGATTGATTTGGCTATTTGTGGTCTTTTGGGGTTCCTTATGAGTTTTAGAATTATTTTTTCTATTTCTATAAAAAATGCCATGGAGATTTTGATAGGAATTGCATTGAATCTAGAGGTCACTTTGGGTAGTGTGGACATTTTAAGAGTATTAACTCTTCCAATCCATTAACATGGGAAGTCTTTCCATTTTTTTAATCTTATTTAATTTCTTTCATCAGTATTTTGTAGTTTTGAGTACGTCTCTCACTTCCTTAGTTAAGTTTATTCCTAAGTATTTTATTCTTGTTGGTGCTGTTGTAAATGGAATTGTTTTCCTAATTTCCTTTTCAGATAGTTCATTGTTAGTGTATAGAAATGCAATTGATTTTTGTATGTTGATTTTGCATCCTGCAACTTTACTGAATTTGTTTATTCTAACATTTTTTTTAATGGAGTCATTAGGGTTTTTTATGTATAAGATCATGTCATCTGTAAACAGGAACCATTTTATTTCTTCCCTTCAATTTGGATGCCTTTTATTTCTTTTTCTTGTGTAATTACTCTGGCTAGGACTTCCATGGAATAGAAGTGGTGAGAGTAAGCATCCTTGCATTTTTCCCCATGTTAGAAGGAAACTTTAAGCTTTTCACCATTGAGTATGTTAGTTGTGGGATTTTCATATGTGGCTTTTATTATGTTTAGGTAATTTCCTTTTATTCCTAGTTTGTTCAGAGTTTTATCACGAAAGGATGTTGAGTTTTATCAAATGCTTTTTCTGCATTTATTGAGAAAATCATGTGATTTTTATCCTTTAATTGTGTTAACATGCTGTATCACGTTGTTGGTTGGCAGTTCTTTTCTTTCAGCACTTTGAATATATCATCTCACTACCTTCTGGCTTGCAAGGTTTCTGTTGAAAAATTCACTGATAGGTTTATGGTGGTTTGCTCGTATGTGACAAGTCACTTTCCTCTTGCTGCTTTTGAAATTCTTTCTTTGTGCTTGACTTTTGACAATTTGATTATAATATGTCTTGGTGTAGATTTCTTTGGGTTCATGTGTTTTGAGTTCTGTTGAGCTCCCTGGATCTGGATGTCTCCATCCTTCACCAGACTTGGGACATTTTCAGCCATTATTACTTTGAACAAGCTTTCTTGTCCTTTCTCTCTCTTCTCCTTCTGGGACTTTCATAATGCATATAATGGTCCTTGTTGATGTCGTTTAAGTCCCTTAAGGTTTCTTCACTCTTTTTCATTCTTTTCTTCTTTTTGCTCCTTTGACTGAAATATTTTCAATGATGTATCTTTGAGTTTGCTAATTCTTTCTTCAGATTACTCTAGTCTGTTGTTGACTCTTTCTGGTGAAGTTTTCAGTTCAATTATGTTGTTCTTCAGTTCCATGATTTCTGTTTGGCACTTTAAAAAATGTTTTCTGCCTCTTTGTTTAAATTCTCACTTTCTTCATGCATTGTTCTCTTGACCTCAGTGATTATGACAGTTACTTTGAGTTGTCTGTCAGGCAAATCATCTAACTCTTCTTTTGGGGTCAGTTTCTGAAGACTTAGCTTATTTCTAACATCTTTGCCTGATTCTTCATTTTCCTTGACTTTCTATGTTGGTGTTTGTGCATTAGACAAGGCAGACACCTTTCCCAGTCTTCCCAGAGCAGTCTTGAACAGAAGAAGACCCTCACCAATCAGCCTGGCCAGAGATTCTGGGAGCCTTTACGAACTCTTTCCCTCCCCAGGGAGAAGCAGGCAGCTTTTATTTTAGTTTAATTATTCTGTGATGAGCCAGGGGGAGAGTAGCTATGGCAACTATCAGTCCAAACTGCTGTCTCTGTTCTCCCCCAGGCAGTTAGACTGTGTTTGACCTGTCAGAACTTCAAAACTGGTAAGGCAGATGCTAATCTTTAGGCATCCCTTGAGAAGTTGGGGCACTGGATGCTTGTATCAACTCTTTCCTTCCCCAGAGGGAATCCAACAGTTAGGATTTTTCATCTGCTCATTCCATGTTGACCAAAGGGGAGGATCTCTGTTGTCTTATCAGCCCAAGGTCTCACCTTCATTCTTCCCCAGATTGCTAGACAGGGCCAGACCTCATTAGAGCTCCCAGATTGGTAAGAAAGATTCTGATTCTTTGGGTGGTCCCAGAGAAGATGGGTCACTGAACACATAGATTACCTCTTTCTCTCCCCAGGGGGAAGTTGAGAGCAAGGGTTTTTCATCCATTCGCTCTGTGCTCAGCAGTGGGCAGGATCTATGGTGTCTGCCAGCCCAAGTCACCATCTCTGTTCTTACCTGGGTGGCTATTTAGTGCTAGACGTGTTAGAGCTCTGACTGTCAAGACAGAAGCCGTTTCTCTGCAGAGCCCCATGCTGGACACGTGAACCAATCCCTTCCTCTCCTGGGTGACGCTGGGAGCTAGGTGGTCTCTTCCCAATTATATGGCACTGCTCCAGAGACACAGGCTCTGGCAAGAGGATATCCTGAATCTCCCTGCTGGCTTTATCGAGTCTGGTTTCACATTCTCCTGGGGTGCAGGAGCCTTTTAATTAGTTTCTGGATTTCTCACAAAGGGAATGTTCCTGTGAATTGTTGCTGAATCAGTATGTTTGTTGGGGGTTGGAGGGTTCAGGTCTTCCTACTCTAGCTTGTTACTGATGTCACTCCTCTGTTTTCTAGTTGGTTTGTTTCTTCGGAGTCTTTTGTGCCCTACATCAGTTTAGAAAATAATAATCCAATGGACAAACATTGAATCTCATTTTAATTTGTATTATTTTAGGTACCAATCAATTAGAACTTTTCATATGATTATCAACTATATGCATTTCTTCTTTTGTGAAGTTAGAGTAAATGTTCATATTCATCCCTTAGAAACAAAAATGAGTGCATTTATTAGCCTACATTCTGTTCTGATGATTCACTGTTATCCGTTTCTGAGCTCTGTCATATCTGCAAGTTATAAGTCTTTCTTGGCCTCCTCCAGGAAGTTGAAAATTAATATTCATTTCTATATTTGGCAGGAAAACACAAATGTTTGAAGATGGGGTGGAATCTTATTTTCAACTCTGTTTAATACCTGCAGTTAATCATAGAAAACCACCAATTTCAATTTGTCAGAATATTGTTACCATATTCTAATTTTGCAACAACGAAAATAATATACCCCTTTTTGGTTGAAAACCCTTTATAATCTTAGACTAAGCCTTGGGAAAGGCATTACTTTGCAAAACATGAACACATGAAACTTTTTAATAGGAAAGTTTCAGTTAAATATCTTCTTATAAAAGAATAAAATAAGATACTGTGTGGCAATGGGTCTCCACAGAAAGGCTCCACATAAGATTCACCTATAGATTTTTAAAATGTATTAGATGCCTGACAGCATCTACAAAAGTGGGGTCTAGATATGGATATTTGTGTTATTTAAGCTTTGGTTTAGAAGTACTTCTCACAAGAGATAGAAGGGTGTGAGTTATAAGGTTTAGCATATGTAAAATACATTACTGACACATACTTTTCAAATTTTAATGACAAATTTGGCAATGTCATAATTTATGATTACATTAATATGGTAAGGTTTTGGTTGTTATTCTTTTTTAGGAAAGCTGTTATTAAATTGCTGCAAATTAGAATAAAGCATTTAGACTTGGGGAAATATTATAGATTATAGTGCATTAGAAAATTCTAGAAAGAATTGCACCAAATACTTACCAGTAGTTACCCATGGAAATTGCATGAGAGATAGGTTGGGAGGTCTGTTAGAGGTTGCTCTGTATGATAAGTGGTATTTTTCAAAACTATTACAAGTATTTCTTTTAGTGTTTGCTAAATGTAATACATAAATGAAAAACCACTGCTTTTTAATTATAAGCAACGTTTTTTTCTGTATGAATTTCTTCAGTTGGGGATGGGAAATAGATGTCACCTCAGAACCCAACTCTAGTTGATAGTGACTACGTGGGGGCAGTGTTGTGTTGTTGTTGTTTTTTTTTTTTTGAGGAAGATTAGCCCTGAGCTAACATAGGCTGCCAATCCTCCTCTTTTTTTGCTGAGGAAGACTGGCCCTGAGCTAACATCCATGCCCATCTTCCTCTACTTTAAATGTGGGGTGTCTGCCATAGCATGGCTTGACAAGCGATGTATAGGTCTGCACCTGGAATCTGAACCGGCGAATCCCGGGCTGTCTAAGCAGAACGTGCGAACTTAACTGCTGCACCATCAGGTCCGCCCAGGGTGGGCAGTGTTTTAAAGAGGATTTTCAAAGACTCTCTCCATGCTCAATGGGAAGTCTCTTTTTCAATTAGTGATTTACTATGGGCAAGGGGAAGAGGCGGGGGTGGGGTGTTTAATGACCCTTCTCCAAGTGCTAATAAGATAGCACGTTACATCCAATTTTTAATTATTGGTCCTCATAAAATATTAAAAAAAATAGATTTACAAAGGAGTGCAACTTTATTTTCATATTTCTAGGACAGGTTTTCAGAACGTGTTACTCTTGAGCGTACGTTTATATTATTCATTGCTTTCTGGTCACTGCTCTTGATTCGGACCTTACTGGAATGGGAATTAGGCCGACCAGCAGGTTTGCAGTTACGCTTTCCTGATAACTCATTTGTACTGGAAATTTAGTTTTGGTTTCACAGATGTAAGACCTAGAATCTCTCTACTGCTACATTTTCTTTATCTGTGAGGTTATTGTACACTCTGCAGTTTGTTCTCCCTTTGGCTGATTTCTCTATCCTTTTTCGACATCTGGTTCATATCTGTGAACGTAATTTAACATTTGGGTACTGGAGATTTCAGCTCTGACTTAAAAGATTCCAATCAGATTGTTGACCTCTTTTAATCTGAAAATATTTGTTTTTCTGGACAATTCTCCTCTCTGTTAGGGGATTCTGTACATAGCTGCTTAAGCCTTCCAGAATGTCAAAGCTCTTTTTAGCGAATTCCAGCTCCATAGAACCTGTCCCTCTATATAATACTATTGTTTTTGTTTTTGTTACAATAATATTATTATAATAATAATATAGTATTGTTGTTATTATTATTATTTCGCTTTCTGCCCAAGATTTCATTCTCAGACAACAACATGGAATAATTAACCTTCATTTACGAGCTTAGATCTTAAAAGCTCTCCTATCTTCAGGATCAGTTGCATTTCCTGGCTCCTCCAAAATAGAGTTTTATTTCTGTGTTATTTCTGCATACTTGAAATGCAGTACATTTGAGTGAGACAATGACTATATTATGTACTTGCTCTCAGATACCATTTTAGGCTGTGTCTTCAAAATGGGAAACATGCCCTTTGGTAAGATTTAAACTAGGACATAAATCAAGGACAACATTTCCTAATGTAGAAGATGATTTGCCTTAGGAAATATTAATTTTAAGAAAATTGATTTAAAAAAAACCTCTTAAAGGCAGTTCTTGGAATGGAGGATGTTAGAACAATGGATCATCATCCCTCAGTCTAGAACTCTCGCATTCCTTGCAGCTGTTAACCTTCCACCTGCTTTAAACTCCCATGAGAAACGTGGATGAACACAGATATTGAGGGTTGAGTGAATCTGAGGTCTTTTCTCTTGCAGTTTCAGAAATTAGACTTGAAACCATTTTATTATCCAGAAATTACTTCAAAGTAACTCCGCATTTCCTTTTAAAATGCTATCATGAGATATTTCACTGTGCTCTTGAGTTTTAGAAGAAGATGAAATTTAGCACTACTGGCTTTTAATCTAAAAGGCAAGAGCATTTAGAAAATGATCTTGTATTTAAATGTTTTCATACCTCACACCATAAAAGTTTTTGTGTAGTTTAGAATATCACAGTCCATTCCTCTGAAGTGTACACATTAATAGGATTTGTGTGCATCTTTAATTCATTAAAATTAATTAGGATTTAATGTCCTGGATCTTTGATCCAAAGATCTCAAAGCATCTTGCCTGTCTACATTAGCTCATTATTTTTCCAGGATGTCCCTGTGAGGTAGTTGTTAAGTATTATTCCTTATTTTACAAATGAGGTACAAATGAAGCTGAGAGAGGCTTAAGGGACTTGCTCAAAGTCCCAGAGCAAGTTAATAGCAGAAAAGCAATAAAGGCATAGTCCCCTGACTTTAGAGATTTTCAACCTTTCCTCAGAATGTATCCCTAATTCCACTTGAAAATGCTATATTGTCCATGAAAATTAGCATATTATTACATGCCCAGTGCTTTAGGAAATTAAAATGGACCTAAGAGGAACTTAATAAAATATTTCTTTCTCTCTATTACACTTTGACTAGGTTTCCAGGGAAATACATGTGATCAAAGTGTCCTTACTGCATGTAAGTGGGTATTTCCTTTTGTCTAGTCATATGGGGAGCGCCAAAAGAGGGCGTCAGAAAGAGTAGCCAGAGAACATGGTGACCGTAAGTGTGGTTGAGATTAGTGGTGATTTTCTTACTGATGAAGAATCTTCTAAGTACAGAGATTTTTCTGTTAATTAGCAGGTTGTGTATCCTTTGAATTCACTGAATCGTAAAGTCATGAGAATGTTAGTGTTATTAGGGGCCTTAGGATTCTCTGGGTCTTACTTCCACGAAATGTAGGGTTTCATTCCAATGTATGCTTGACAAGTCATCACATCGTCTCTGCTTGGACACTGTGGGAGATGGAAAGTTATCTCTTTCTAAGAAACTTTGTTTCTAAGAAAACTTTGTCCCACTGGTGAATAATTGTAATAACCAATCCACAAATATTTATTGAGATATATAATATCAGGAGCAATATATATATGTATAAAGAAATATAAGATAATGTCTCTAACCTTGAAAAACTTGGCCAAGTTAATTTTTGAACCTCAGTTTTCTCATCTATATAAGGTGGAATTGACTTGTTTTGAGGATTAGATGAATCCTGTACAGCTATGCGTTGCTTAATGACTGGGATACATTCTGAGAAATGAGTCATTAGGTGATTTCGTGGTTGTGTGAACATCATAGAGTGTGCTTAACACAAACCTAGATGGTAAAGCCTACTACACACCTAGGCTATATGGTACTAGTCTTATGGCGCTGCTGTTGTATATGTGTCTGTCGTTGACCAAAACGTTGTTATGCAATATATGACTGTACAGAGTGTTTAGGAGACACCCTGCTACATAGTAGGTACTCAATAAATGTGAGTTCTTATTATTACCTATGGACAAGACCAGGGAGAGAGAGAGAGGGAAAGAGAAAGAGAGAAATTACTTATCATTCCATTTCATTATTTTGTTCTCTCCATTGCCTTAGTCAGCCCATTATCATTTCTCATTTGACTTACTGCAGTAGCCTCAGAACTGGTCTCCTTGTTTCCAGTCTCAGCCTTTGCAATTCATTTTCCCACATTGAAGCAAAAGAGAACTTAATAAAATGCAAGTGTGAGCATGTTAATCACCATCTTAAAATTCATTGCTCTTCGTATACTTCACTATGAGCTAGTTTATATGACTGACAACACCCTTGGTGATCCAGCCCCTGACAGCTTTTTCTGGCTTATTTATACTATACCCATCCTCTGACTTTATATTCCAAATTCTGAGACATAGACCATGTGCCAGCTCTCCGTGCTCTCCCAGGTCTGCAGGTCTCCAGATCTGGCCTGAGCCCCCATTCCACTTCCTACTGTGTTACACTTTCATCATCTGACCCTGTTTTCCTTGCTTTCCTCAGGCTTTGTTCTACTCATCTCCCAAGGTTCAGTTTATACATCTCCTCTAAGAAGTCATTTTTGATCTCAAGCTGCTCTCAAAGACTTTCGTTCCTACCTTCCCACCTACTTACCACCTTCCATTACAATAGCCTTTTTGTCCCTCTCCACCTCAAAATTCAAGAGCCTTGAGATCAGGGACTGTATCTTGTTCACTGGCCTTTCCCCAGAACCCAATTATTGGCACTTGATAGATACTCAATAACTGTATGCTGAATGAATATCAATAGACAGCAGTGTGGACTAACTATGAAATAATTGCTTCAGAGATAGAGTGCAGTACAAGTTACAGAAAGGAGACCATCCTGACTCTGTAGGCAGAGAAAGGCTAACAGAGCTGGTAGCACTGGAGCTAGAGTCTTTTTCTTGATCTTTCTGGAGTAAAGCCATTCAAATAAAACTCTTGGGCATTAGTGAATTAAACTGTAGCTGTCGTGCCTGAGACTAATCCCAAGTCAGCCGCTTCCAAGCTGTGAGATAGTATACATCTATGAAGTGAATATTATAATAGTAGCCATCACTGTACTCTATTCCTCAGCTCCATTCAACAAATCCTTAACTCTTTCAAAGGACAGATTAAGCAGCTTGACAGTTGGCAACACATGCATTCCTGGTATAGACACTAGACCCTCATGTTAGAGTTCAGGATTGAGTGGAGAGCCTTTGAGAAGATGGAAGGGAAATGAAAAAATAAATCACTATATATCCGTCTCAGGGGATAGATATATAGAATTGTGTATATGAAATTCTTTTAAAAATAGCTATAGTTAGGAAATTATTTTTCTTTCAAAACTCTAGTTTTGTGATGAGAATGTTTGTTTTATTGTGAGAATGCTTTTATGACAATGAACTTGTTAATGTGGAATATTTAGATATTCCTTATTCTGCTAAGCAAGGGACCAACTCGAGTCTACTGGGAGATCTATGAATGTCTTCTGGATAGGGTTACTTCCTTGAAATTAAAGAATGCAAAGTTTCATAAATGCATTTATCTTTTTCTGAGGAGAGAGACCATTGCATTCTCAAAAGGTCCCATGATCTAACAAGGTCAAGAACCTTTGGTATTTTTGTGCTTTCTCCAATCAGAGTCAGGTAACGAGCTGCATCTCTGAGGAATGGAGGTATGTTTATTAATAACAGACCCTTCAAAATATTTGGTTACAGTGGAATACCGTGATTCAAACTGCTGATGTATCTTTATCTTCTTACATCCCTGTTCCTCATTGTAACAAAAGAAAGCTTACTAGGTCAATTTAAACTGAGCCTTTAGTGATGTGCAAAAATTCTTTCCATGGAATAACTTTTGTGTAACTGTTAAGCTTTGTTTTCTTTGAAGATCAGAGATTGGAAAGCAAAACAAAAAAATAAATGTACAAATAAACAACAGCATCAAAACAGTAGTGAAGTCCAGGATTTTGGATGTTAGCAATAGCTACATAGTTCAGACATATCATATTTTTCTTTCTTTTTTGTCTAGTAGTGCATTTTAAAGCTACTTTTCCTTTTCAGTGAATTGAAAGGCTTCTGTCATCTCTTTGTCATAGTGAATCTATATGCTCAAGGGAAATCCCACTGTGTTTACTTATCTGACATGTTAAGATAGAAAATGGCCTTTGTTGGGATGGGGAGAAGAGAGAAGGAGAGGAGTTGGGATGGGAGTTGAAGGAGAAAATGGACTTTTGATGAGTGCCTATTGTGTGTTAGGCCTGTCATGGGGATATCATAAGTGTTCTCTCATTTCATCCATATTGCAATCCTGTTGTGGTTAGAAGCAGTATCTTTGTTATAGGTGAGAAGATTGAGGCTTCACAAATTAAGGAATTTGCTGAAGGTCACACAGCTTAGAAAATTGGTCTTTAAACTGAACTTTAACTCTGAAACCAATGAGGGTTTTTTTTTCACCTTCGCTAGATATTTTTCGCAAAACTGGTAGCTTCTAAAGCCTTTTTTAGACACCTTAGTATTTACGCAGGACCTAACATTACTGTTACCAGATAAATTGGAGCTACTTACCCGTACTCTTTGAAGAGCTAAATAACCTTCTAAGATGAAAGCATCACCAGTAGTTAATTGTCCTCTCATTACTAGTACCAGCTAGTGATCTGGACTCTGTGTGATCCACAGAATACTGAATGATCAGAAGTCACAGGTTATAAGAAAATAGACTATTATCAACTAAAACATCATAGAAACAATAATGGTAATATGATAAATAGCCAGTTTATAAAATTAAAGCCTTTGTGATTTTAATGGGTTATCTCTGAAAACTCTCTTCTAGCTCTATCCCTAAATAAGCACATACGTTCTCCAGACAACTTTCATAATTCCTATGGAAGTCTTTTTATTGTTTTGCCTCTGATTATGAAAGTAATATAAGCCTATTTTTTAAAAAGTAGTACAATAAAACATTTTAAAAAATTAAAATTACCCATGATTCTGTTACCCATGATAAACATTATTAATATTTTAGTGCATTTCTTACAATGATTTTAGTTTATATTATGCTTTCTAAACTTGATATTGTGTTCTATATAAGTTTTATATCATTTCACTTAAATTTAATGTATCCATTGTCACTGAAATGTATCATTAAAATTTTTTTATAAACATTATTTTAAGTGATTTAAAAAATACCAATTTAGTGGCTATCTATGGGATTTTCTGCCCAGTATCATCCTTTCTCCTATCACCAGTTCTCCACTATCTACACATACTATAGGGGCAACTTCTCATTTAACCATATCCTGTTGGTCATTTAGCTGTATTGGAGGTAGGCACTTAACTCAAATTTAGCTAATTGGAGTGCTTCCCTCCAAATTTTTAAACTTGGAACCTCCCTGGTAGCAGAAGCTCTGGGAACTTTTATTGGTCATATTTGTTGGTCTTACAGAGAAAAAATTAAATTGATAATGCAGACAACAGATACAAGAGTCAGAAAAAAATATCCTGCCGGTCTCTGTAGTTCTGGTTGTTCTTGAAACTCAGCTTCATCTCTGGCTTCTTATGACTCATTTGTTCAACTTTGGGTACCTTGAGCTGGTAAATTCTCTTTCTGTTCAAGCTAATTTGAGTTGGGTTTCTGTTGCTTTCTACAAAATATTCTGAGTAATATGTTAACCTTGGCAGGTTATAGATGAGAAAACTGAGGCCAAGAGAGATTAGATAAGTTGGAAAAAGGTAGAACTGTGATAGAACCCAGATATATTTGACTCCGAGGCCTGTTCTATTAACTCAACTATTAACAACTATTAACATTCATGCATTTGGGGCAGAGATTTTCTGAGACTTCTCTTTCCATGTGATTCTCTCCAACAAAAACAGCAGCATGAACAGGAGAAATGGTGCATAGGCACCTGTTTGTTTTAGTTTTAATTTAGTTTAATTTTTTTTTTTGGTAGAGGGACAGAGAACTGAATATGAAACAGAGTGAAGAGATCCGCTTTCTGCCTTTGAGTTTCTGTGTTTCTGATTGGAGATCTCCACTTTCTACTCTCAGTGTATACTCTATCCGTAAGGTCCAGACTACTTCTCATTTAGTTGTGACTAGTTATCAACCCCTTTGTTAAAGATGTCTGGTTTCTTGCTTCTTCCTTTGCCTTCCCTATTTCTTTCACTCCCCTCGTGTTTTAAAAATAACACCTGTGGAACCTGTGATATCTCATTATGATGATGATGATCATCCTTACCATCGTCACTGACATTCATGTTTACTGAGTGATTATCACAGGCCTGGCATGAGTTAGGCACTTGATATGTATTATCTCGTTTAATTTTTACTATAAGGCTTTGTAGGTACTTCTACTACTACTCTTCTTAGTGATGCTGTCGTTGTTCTTGTTCTTTTCATTTTACATGTGAAGAAACTGAGCCATAGAGAGATACCTTTTCCAAGGTCACATACCTACTAAATGCTGGAACCAAGATTTGAATCCAATTCTGTCTATTCCTAAAACCCATGCTTATACCCACTCTAATGGGCTGCAGCAGATTCTGTGATAGGCATGGTTCCCTCAACTGCGTGGGACAAGAGAGGGAGATAGGAAGACTGTACTCTTATTAGTGGTGGGACTAGCTGCTGGGTCAGAGGGTTCAGTATTCGGGTCAGTGTTTAAAGGGTCATGGAATCGAGTAGGGAAGATAAGATCTAGAGCAAAAGCTCATCTCAACTGCTGCAATATGCAGATAATTTTGCAGGTAGGATGGTGGTTCTGCCTCCAAACGTAGGACTTAAATTACTGCATGGGAATTACAGAGACAAGACCATCTAGATGTTGGCAGAAGAAAGGCAAGGACTGGAAAGCTTGTCAGGGCTCCAGCCAAGAGTAAAGCTGACAGTTCAGATCTCTAGATTTAGCCAAAGAATTGAAATGCATTAGAAAACAAAGGTGAAGTCTGGTTGTAGAAACTGGCTGATCACAAGCAGGGTTGAATGGTAAAGTTGCATAAGTGTTTACAGGTGTCCTGTTGTCATTGCAGATATGTCAGCACGTAGGTATGCTGCATTAGTCAGGGTTCTCCAAAGAAGCAGAACCGATATGTGTGTGTATGTATATATATGAAAAATATATAAAATATATATGAGAAAAGTTATATATATACATATATATAAAACAAGATTTACTATAAGGAATTGGCTCATGTGATTATGAGACTGAGAAGTTCCACTCTCTATTGTCTATAAGCTGGAGATGCAGGAAAGCCAGTAGTGTAAATTGCAGTCCTAATTCAAAGGCCTGAGAACAAGGAGAGCTGATGATGCAAGTCCCAGTCCAAGGGCAGGAGAAGACTGATGTCCCAGCTCAAGTAGTCAGGCTGAGGGAGAAAATTCTCCCTTCTTCTACTTTTTTGTTCTGTTCTGGCCTTCAATGAATTGGATGATGCCCACCCACACTGTGGAGGGCCATCTGCTTTCCCAGTCTACCAATTCAAATGCTAATCTCATCTGGAAACAACCTCACAGACATATCCAGAAATAATATTTAATCTGGGCATTCCATGATCCAGTCAAATTGACACATAAAATATGCCAAGCACCAGCCATTAGAAAGACTAATTTCAGAGACTAATTTCAAAGTGTATCAGCTAATGGGACAAGACCAATGATTTGGAGGTTCGCCAACATCTACTTAACCACTTGCTTGCAGAATGGCCTTTAGCGAATTCTTTCACGAGCTCTCTAAGCCTGCATTCCCTTATCTGCAAACTGAGGCAAAATGAGGATGACAATATCTATCTTACAGAGTGGTTATGAGGACTGAATCAACTAATAATTTATATGTAATGGGATACTATTTTAAAATATTAAGATGAAAATTCTTATGCTCGAAGAAGGAAGAGTAGGAGGAGAAATAAATTAGTTAGGGTTCTCCATAGAAACAGAACAGTAGGGGATGGAATATGTACGTATATAAATTCAGTGAAGGAACTGGCTCATGTGATTGTGGGGCTGGCACATTTGTAATCTGCAGAGTAGGCTGGCAGCCTGGAAGCTCTTGGGCAGGAGCTGATGCTGCTGTTGTAAAGTAGAATTTATTCTTCTTCAGCGAAACCTCAATTTTGCCTTTAAGGCCTTTCTGTGGATTAGATGAGGCCCCCACACATTGTTGAGACGAATTTCCTTTACTTAAAGTCAACTGATTGTAGATGTTAACCATATCTGCAAAATACCTTCATAGCAATACCTAGATTAGCGTTCGAATAAGTAGGTACTGAAGCTTAGCCAAGTTGACTCGTGCAACAAACCATCACTAGAAGTAAGAGAGTAAGACACCTGTTGATGACAGCTGCTAACAGGGAGGACAATAGTCACCTCAGATATACTTGGGGACCTTGGAGAAGGAAAGTTCTGTGTCTTGATAATTATGTGAAGCCTGGGTGGTGGCAAGCCATACTCAGTAGCCTCTCCACCCGCGGAGCATAGGGGCAGTAGAGCAGAAAGGGTTGCGGGGAGATAGGCCAGGGCAGGTAGATGAGCCGAGGCACCTTACAGAGTGCCAGTGGGAACTCTGTGGCCCAGAGAACAAAACAATCATTTCTCCCCCTTGTTTCTGACAGCGGTGTGGACATGTTCCCTCAGCAGGTCTGAGGAGATCTTGAGGGTGTGATGAAAAGGGTGAGAGGATGAAAAGATGTGAAAGACGAACAGAAGACCGTAGACCTGGGCCACTGAGGAACTGAGTTTATCATGACTAATATGAAGTTTCTGCTTCCAGGCAGGATGCAAGCTAGAGGTGGCAATTTCTCTATGGAGAAAATAAAGTGGTATTTTTGTACACTTGGGTTTATAGACTGAAACACTGTAACCACGATAGTTGGTGGAGTACCTGTCATATAATGAGCACTCAATCAAACAATAGTAACAATAGGAGTAATAGTAGCAGCAGTGAGTAGTCCTGAGAGCAGAAGTGGCGATGTTGGAGATGGTGATGGTGGTACTAATAGTATTGGCACATTAACTGCTGGTCTCAGGATTGGCTCAGAGCCTAGATAGACCAGAGGCTCTGGCCAGAAGGTTCTGAGTATCTGCAGCTCTGGTGTTGAAAATGATAGTGACATTACAGCCCATCTTGGCCTCTAGGATATATCAGAGTTTTCTGTGGAAATTTTTCAAATAGACATTTTACCCCTAATCCCCACTGGCAGCCTCAGGCAATGTTCTAGTGAACCTCTGATACTGATGAAAGTGTGTCATTTCCTTCAGGTGTGTGGCTGTCAGCAGAAAGTTGAGAGCTGCTCAGACTACCCCCCTTACTCACCATTGAGGCAACTGGCCCTAAGGGCTTGAAGTACACTAATTGCTGAGATTGAACTCACATCCTCTGATCCCCAGAAGTATTTGTACCATACCACCTTACATCTCCTCAAGAGAAACACTCAGGCTTTACCTCATGTAAAGAACATATCTGTTTATGCATTGTAGGAAATCAAAATAATAAAAACGAATCTAGAAATATACTATTAGAATATAAGGCTCAGTTTCTAAAGCTTGACTCTGTGAAACTGAAATATAAAATGTGAACTTTTCATACAGATGTCTATATTTGGCTGACAGTATCCTTCAGGAAATCTTGAGTATTTAAAAGGGGAAACTTTATAGGAAAGTTAGTTTTGGGGAAAGGTGGATAACCTGATGGTGACTATAAGCTGCCTTCCAGGGAATCAGATAAATGACTAGCAAAGTTGGTCATGGTGAAATGTGCCCCAACATTTCTGTTTTAGTTTCATAGAATATGGTTTTGATATTTTGATGTCCCAGGAAATGTGGGCTGAGTTTAGTAATCCTTATTTCTCAGATTGTTAGGAAAATTGATAGAAATGACTTTCAGAATAAATCTCCAAATTTTCTTGAAAGAAGAGCCTGGTAAAAAATAGTTGGGAGCACTGATACGTGGTCTTTGAGACCAGTCTCCCATGTAGATTCCCTTTGCACAACACACAGCAGAGAGCTGGATAAGGCAAAGGGTGATGATGAATCTTGGGTTCAAAGTGGACTCACAAGTGTCTGCTGTAACATCTGTTCTAAGACTCCTTGAAGCCTTCCGTCAAACCCAGAGGCCTGCTCTGGCTTCATTTAAATTGAATCCTAACTCAACATCAGCACTCCCAAACCCACTTGTCCTCCTTATTTTTTTCCTTAGCATTATTTATCATCTAACATACAGTATAATTTATTTATTTAATGTGTGTTATGGGTTGAATCGTGTCCTTCTCAAAAAAGATATGCCAGAGTCCTAATCCCCAGTAGGATTAGGACCTCAGAACATGGAGATAGGGCCTTTTTTTCCTCATGATTTTTTTCTTAATTGCAGTAGCAGTGGTTTATAACATTGTAAAAATTTCAGGTGTACATCATTATATTTCGATTTCTGTGTAGATTACATCATGTTCACCACCCAGAGACTAATTACTGTCCATCACCACACACATGTGCCTAATCACCCCTTTTGCTCTCCTCCCTCCTTCCCCTCTGGTAACCACCAATCCAGCCTCTGTTTCTGTGTTTGTTTGTCATTGTTTTTATCTTCTACTTATGAGTGAGATCATGCAGTATTTGACTTTCTCCCTCTGACTTATTTCACTTAACATAATACCCTCAAGGTCCATCCATGTTGTCACAAATGGCCAGATTTCATCGTTTCTTTTGGCTGAGTAGTATTCCGTTGTGTGTATATACCACATCTTCTTTATCCATTCATCCCTTGATGGGCACCTAGGTGGCTTCCAAGTCTTGGCTGTTGTGAATAATGCTGCGATGAACATAAGGGTGTGTGTATCTTTTTACATTCATGTTTTCTTGTTCTTTGGATAAATACCCAGCAGTGGAATATCTGGATCATATTGTAGATCTATTTTTAATTTTTTGAGGAATCTCCATGATGTTTTCCATAGTGGCTGCACCAGTTTGCCCTCCCACCAGCAGTGTACGAGGGTTCCCTTCTCTCTACATCCTCTCCAACACTTATTGTTTCCTGTCTTCTTAATTATACCCATTCTGATGGGAGTGAGATGATATCTCATTGTAGTTTTGATTTGCACTTCCCTGATAGTTAATGATGTTGAACATCTTTTCATGTGCCTGTTGTCCATCTGTATATCTTCTTTGGAGAAATCTCTGTTCAGATCTTTTGCCCATTTTTTAATTGGATTGTTAGTTTTTTGTTGTTGAGATGTATGAGTTCTTTGTATATTTTGGGTATTAACCCCTTATCTGATATATGATTTGCAAATATCTTCTCCCAGTTGTTAGGTTGTCTTTTCGTTTTGTTGATGGTTTCCTTTTCTGTGCAGAAGCTTCTTAGTTTGATGTAGTCCCATTTGTTTATTTTTTCTATTGTTTCTCTTGCCTGGTCAGACATGGTACTTGAAAATGTGCTACTAAGACCATGCTGAAGAGTGTACTACCTATGTTGTCTTCTAGAATTTTAATGGTTCCACATCTTACATTCAATTCTTTAATCCATTTTGAGTTAGTTTTTGTATGTGGTGTAAGATAGTGATCTACTTTCATTCTTTTCCATGTGGCTGTCCAGTTTTCCCCACAATATTTATTGAAGAGACTTTCCTTTCTCCATTGTATGTTCTTGGCTCCCTTGTCAAAAATTAGCTGTCCTTAGATGTGTGGGTTTATTTCTGGGCTCTCGATTCTGTTCCATTGATCTGTGTGTCTGTTTTTGTGCCAGTACCATGCTGTTTTGGTTACTATGGCTTTGCAGTATATTTTGAAATCAGGGAGTGTGATACCTCTAGCTTTGTTCTTTTTTGTCAGGATTCCTTTGGCTGTTCGGGGTCCTTTGTTCTTCCATATAAATTTTAGGATTCTTTGTTCTATTTTTGTGAAAAATGTTGGAACTTTGATAGAGATTGCATTGAACCTATAGATTGCTTTAGGAATTATGGACATTTTAACTATGTTAATTCTTCCAATCCAAGGGCATGAAATATCTTTCTATTTCTTTGTATCTTCAATTTCTTGCAACAATGTTTTATAGTTTTCAGTGTACAGATCTTTCACCTCTTCAGTTAAGTTTGTTCCTAGGTATTCTATTCTTTTTTGTTGCAATTGTAAATGGGATTGTATTCTTAATTTCTCTTTCTGCTACTTCATTGTTAGTGTATAGAAACACAACTGATTTTTGTATGTTGATTTTTATCCTGCAACTTGACTGTATTCATTTATTATTTCTGAAAGTTCTTTTAGTGGATTCTTTACGGTTTTCTATATATAAAATAATGTCATATGCAATAGTGACAGTTTCATTTCTTCTTTTCCAATTTGGATCCCTTTTATTTCTTTTTCTTGCCTGATTGCTCTGGCTAGGACTTCCAATACTGTGTTACATAAGAATAGTGAAAGTGGGCATCCTTATTTGGTTCCTGTTCTTAGACGGATAGCTTTCAGTTTTTCTCCATTGAGAATGATATTAGCTGTGGGTTTGTCAAGTATGGCCTTTATTATGTTGAGGTACTTTCTTTCTATACCCATTTTATCCAGAGTTTTTATCATAAATGGATACTGTGTCTTGTCAAGTGCTTTCTCTACGTCTATTGAGATGGTCGTATGATTTTTATTCTTCGTTTTGTTAATGTGATGTATCTTGTTGATTGATTTGTGGATGTTGAACCATCCCTGCATCCCTGGAATAAATCCCACTTGATCATGGTGTATGATCTTTTTAATGTATTTTGTATTTGATTTGCTAGTATTTTTTTAAGGTTTTTTTTTAAACATTTTATTTTTTCCTTTTTCTCTCCAAAGCCCCCTGGTACATAGTTGTATATTCTTCGTTGTGGGTCCTTCTAGTTGTGGCATGTGGGATGCTGCCTCAGCATGGTTTGATGAGCAGTGCCATGTCCACGCCCAGGATTCGAACCAATGAAACACTGGGCCGCCTGCAGCGGAGTGGGTGAACTTAACCACTCGGCCACGGGGCCAGCCCCTGATTTGCTAGTATTTTGTTGAGGATTTTTGCATTGGTGTCCATCAGTGATATTGTCTATAATTTTCTTTTTTTGTGTTGTCATTGTCTGGTTTTTGTATCAGGGTAATGTTGGCGTCGTAGAATGAGTTAGGAAGTTTCCCCTCCTATTCAATTTTTTGCAAGAGTTTGAGAGGATAGGTATTAAATCTTCTTTGAATGTTTGGTAGAATTCACCAGGGAAGCCGTCTGGTCCTGGACTTTTATTTTTTGGGAGGTTTTTGATTACTCTTTCGATCTGCTTACTGGTGATTGGTCTTTTCAACTTCTTTTTCTTGACTCAGTTTTGGAAGGTTGTATGATTCTAAGAATTTATCCATTTATTCTAGATTATCCAATTTGTTGGTGAATAACTTTTCATAGTATTCTCTTATAATCTTTTGTATTTCTGAGGTGTTCATTGCAATTTATTTTCCTTCAGTTCTGATTTTATTTGAGCTTTCTTTTTTCCTTGATAAGTTTAGCTAAAGTTTTGTCAATTTTGTTTACTTCTTCAAAGGACCAGCTCTTGGTTTTATTGATTTTTTGTATTGTTTTTTAGTCTCTATTTCATTTATTTCTGCTCTGATTTTTATTATTTCCTTCCTTCTACTAATTTTGGGCTTTGTTTGTTCTTCTTTTGCCAGTTCCTTTAGGTGCACTGTTAGATTGTTTATTTGAGTTTTTTCTTGTTTGTTGAGGTAGGCCTGTATTGCTATAAACCTCCCTCTTAGAACTGCTTTTCCTGTATCTGATAGATTTTGACATGTTGTATTTTCATTTTCATTTGTCTCCAGGTATTTTTTGATTTCTCCTTTCATTTCTTCATTGACCCAATCATTGTTTGGTAGCATTTTGTTTAATCTCCATGTATTTGTGGCTTTTCTGATTTTCTTCCTGTAGTTGATTTCTTGTTTTATACCTTTGTGGTCAGAAAAGATGCTTTGTATTATTTCACTCTTCTTAAATTTATTGAGACTTGTTTTGTGGCCTAATATGTGATCAAGTTAAATGAGATCATTTGGGCAAACATAATTCAGTACAACTGGTGTCCTTATAAAAAGGGCAAACAGATACAGAGACAGACACACATGGAGGGAAGACAGTATGAAGAGGCACAGGGAGAAGATGGCTCTCTACAAGCCAGGGAGAGAGGCCTGGAACAAATTCTCCCCTCATGGCTCGCACATCTTGGTTTCGGCAGCTTGCATATCTTGATTTCAGACTTCTGACCTCTAGAATTGCAGGATAATAAATTTCTGTTGTTTAAGCCATCCTGTCTGTGCTATGTTCTTACAACAGCCCTAGGAAGCTAACACAATGTGTTTATTATTTAAGGTATGTCTTACTCCCTCCAATTATAAGCTCCCAGGAAAACAGGGATTTTTCACTCTTTTGTTCACTGATAAATCCCATGTGTCTGGAACAGATCTCGGCATATAGTAGATGCTCAGTAAATATTTGTTTAAAACACGAATGAATGAATGATTAGGCTTAAACACCATGGTATCAAGGAGCTCACTACCTGCATTAGGTGGGTATTATCGTCTTCTTTTTAAAGATGAGGAAACTAATACCTAAGATCAGGCTGCTCAGAATCATCACAGCATATGAACCCAGGTTTTCTGAATTCTGTCTCTAATAAGGTCAGCGTTTGATCTACTATAACAGTGGATATCAAACTTTAGTATGCCCCAGAATCACTGAGAGACTTGTGAAGACCCAGATATTCGGATTCTGAAGGTCTGGGGTGGGACCTGAGAATTTTAACAAGTTCCCAGGTGATGCTGATGCTGCTGGTTCTGGGATGGCACTCTGAAAGCCACTGTACTACATTATAGCCAACTTCCTAACCTGATATTTTGGGTTAAGTATACGTAACTCTGTGCATGATCAAAAGCTAGGTTACACTATCCATTCCACAGGTTGCGTACCTGTCAAAACTTTATGGTTAATCACCTGGATGTAGCAAGGAAAATGGATACTGGTGTTTCCATTTCTTGGTTACGACTATGTTTTCTTTCTTTAATGTTGTGCTTTTATCTTAACTCTTTTCTTTCTTTCCAAACTTTCTTTGTTCTCCTTACTCTGATCTTTCTTTAGAAACTGTATTTGTTGTATTGTGTTTTTCCCCCAGGTTCTGTGAAATACTGTGATAAGTATGTGAAATAATATAATTTAATTAAACTTAAGGTAAATTACCTTGCATCTAGCCTGAGGACAGCACAAAGCCTGCCCTAATTTCTATTATTAACTTCACTTCAGAGGTTTTATTTGTTGAGGGGCATCTCAAGAACCTTAGAAACTCAGTTCAGAAAAAACAATTTGGGTGGCTTGAGTAAAAATGTATAAATCAGAGATTTGAGATTTTGGATACAGATGATGAAGATACCGTGGAAAAAATTTTTTTTTCTGTCTGTTATTAGTCTGTTCCTAGCTGTAAGATCTGTCCAGGAACAGTGCATCATCTAGAAGTGGGGAAGCTGGATTTCAAAAAACAAAAATGAAAAAGAAAATTCAAATCAGGAAAAAAGTCTGTCTTAAATCACTCATTATTGTCTCCATGCTGATGTCCTTAATTTAAAAAGAACAAAACGAAGGAAGGATTCAATGAATTGATTCCTCAAAGAACGTATTTCTTTTGTGTCATGATCAAGTGAACATTGATTAAATGTTGACTGTATAATACACTCAGATGACATTTCTTAGTATTTCCCAGATATAAAATTCTTGGATTGTGTGGTTCCGAGACTTTTAAATACATACTTTCATCTCATAAGATGGGAAAGCTTTTTTTCAGTGGACTTTTTGTCTATCTGTGTTGAAATGACAATAAAAACCGCTAGGGGGCACTGTGGATAAACATTTGTACCAAAGATGCCCACACAGGAGGTCTAACTTGTACAGAAGTCTCCAATTACTCATATGCACTGACCCAAAATTTTGTTTTTAAATTACTTCTTTGAACTCAGAATGCATTTTTCTTATAGAAGCAATAAAATAAGTAGTGGAATGTTTCTAAGTTAACCCCTAACAGTCTGTTAAATATACATTATAACTGAAGATAACAAAAAAAAGCCCCAATAAAATTTTACAACTTATTTAGATGTAATACGATTTAAAAAAATCTGAATGCATAGGTTTGTTCGGGGGGACTGTGGGACAGGTTTAACTACAGAAGCCTACTACCCTGGAAATACTGTAAAGTTGCAATCTCTACTCCTTCAAAAACAATAAAACAAAAATACTCAGTAATGAACTGTTAATCTTCAGGTCACCCCTACTAACTAGATTGATAGCACTAGTCCTTGCCTCCCAACTCCCTTCTGTGGCTAGTAGGTTGGGGTTGACTGGATTCTATATCCCCTAGAGCCCACTTGGCTGCTTTGCTTTCTGATGACCACTACCTCTGGCCACCTCTGCTTCCTCACCTGGTGCTATTCAGTAGAATTTCTTGCTTCTTTCCTTTACCTTAAATGGCAGCTGGACATCCAGCCAGGCCAGCCACTGGGGGGAGCTATTTCCTCCTAGTCCCTAACTAGCAAGAGTAATTTCTTTTAGCCTCAATCTCCCTCAGATCTGGTTTTGTCTCTCAGCTCACTTCCCAGGCGGGAACAGGACCATCCCCATGCCCACAGCAAGTCTTCCTTCTTCCCTCTGTCCCCCGGCCCTAGAAATGGCTCCCCTTTGCTCCTTCCCTCTTTAAGTTTCTTCCCCCTAACTTAAGGACTGTTTTTGGAATATCCAAAAAAAATTTTTTTTCCTCTAGGGCTTTCACTACATTGGTCTACATTTCAGTCAGTGAGTATTTTAAACTAGATGGTAAACAAACCATGAGTTGACAGTTGATTCCTCACTCTGATTTCTCACCACCCTTCCCTTTCCTCTTTAGCCAGAGATGAAAATCAGTTTCCTTTCTTCTCCTCAGAGCTCATGGGGATGGAGGTGGAAGTGAGTGGTAAGCAAAATGTCTGAAGGTGTGTGGATGAGGGGAATGTTGACCAGAGGGACTCTTTCTTTTTGGATGGTGAACACTGCAAACCACCCTCATAATTTAGGTTGTGTTAGTATCACCTGGGAGTGCTTGTCAAAAATACAAATTCCCAGAGGTGGGTCTTGAGACCCAGGAAAGTGCGTTTTAAATGAGCATCCTTGGTGGTTCTGATGAGCCTATTATTCGGGCCACACATTGGTAAATTATACAATAGGTCCTCCATCCCCAAGGCTCCTTTCAGGCAAATGTGTTGTGATTTTAGAGTATATCTTTGTTTATGGGCTTTTGTTTTAAGGCAGCAAATGTGTCACTATCACCCAGGAGACAGGAAAGGTATTTAGTTGGTTTGTTTGGCGAGGTTATGAAAAAATAATATCTCGTAAAGATGGGCATCGATCTGCTCTGCCCATTTAGGAGTATATGTGTAGTATTTCCAACCACACTTTTCACAAAGGAGAAAGCATTATTCATGAAACCTCTGTGTGTGTGTGTTCTTTTAGACGATAAATAATTGAAAGTAAAGGTTGGCAGTTGGCATCAGTATGCTGTGTCAAGCTCTTTTTTTTCTTTCTTTTTTTTTAAGGGTAATGAGGAGACAGATGGTATTTTTTTTCTATAGACACAAAAACAACAACAACAAAAGCTCCCAAATCTCACAGTTGTGGAAGCAAATCTTGTATAATTTCCGAAAGCAAATCTTGGATCCTACTGGCCTCGCTCTTAGCTCCCAAGGCCAGTGGGTCACGTGGAGAGTAGATTTGCATATTCCAAATGTTTGTCATTGGATTGGCTAAATAGATAGTTTTTTGGTTGAAACCAGAACTTTCTAAGTATGCCGAAAATAAGCATGTAAGAAGTGAGAACCGACTGTGTCCAGCTGATTAGTAATGGATACATTTCAAATATGCTGAGGTTTAAATGGATGACAAGAACTACAGTAGCCCCTATACACACTTCAAAATATTATATCATTTTAGGGTTTATAGCCTTTCATCAAAAGTAACATTATTACTTAAATAGAATGAGGACAGCAGTTTTACAAAGATAAAACAAGTTCTTCAGTATGTGTTTTGGCTATACAAATCATGGCAAAAAAAAAGTCTTTCTGATGTCTCATTTTAAAATAAATCATTGAAATGACAGAGCTTTGATTTTTTTCAATGTTCTTTTCAACATCTGACAAGTCTAAGTGCTTCTATCTACATAAGTCACATACTAATTAGTAATTAGCCACCGTTATTTAATTAGACTATCTAGTTGGTGGATCACGCATTAATCACTCCCAGTTTGGTGTGTGCCGGCTGCTCCTGGTGACGAGGCCACTCTGCTGGGGTTCATTTCATGCTGTGTGATGCAGCTGTGCCCAGACTCAACCTTTTTCTGCCTTTGTCTTGAATTTAGACAAGAACCATCAAAATGTGTGAAATTGCACTAACCCTAGTCAGTCAACTGGACTTCCAAAATGGTTACACAAGGTAACAGTGAATCTTTGCCGACTGAATGAAGAGAGGATTTTTTCGTTCAAGACATTCATTGTATTTTCTTCTTTC
The DNA here is from genome assembly GCF_021613505.1 of Equus quagga. Classification (NCBI taxonomy): domain Eukaryota; kingdom Metazoa; phylum Chordata; class Mammalia; order Perissodactyla; family Equidae; genus Equus; species Equus quagga. The sequence goes on along the minus strand of NC_060267.1, from coordinate 23,285,974 downwards.
CTAGGCTTTGAATTTTCTCTCAGAGCATCTGAAAATGATCTGTCTGCTTTAAGGAAAGGTCCAAATTGTATCTTAGACCTACTGAGTTTGCAGGAACTATAGCATGCAATAAAAACTCATAAACTCTCAACAGTTTTCTAAAGCTTTTGGTGAATAGGGTATATTTAGATCAAATATATTAGAAAAAGTTTTAATTAGAAATGGCCACTGTAATTTAGAGGCAGTTATTTTAATAAAAATGTTACATTTTTCAGATTACAAAACTAACCCTTTGTAATTTTTATTCTGTTAGTTGTTACATAAAGGGAGACTTCTGCTATTATGAATTCCTCAAACTGCATAATGTGGCTTGAACAACTCGTAGGACCTTATCAATTATGTTATCCAGAAAGTACTCTTGATAATTAACTCTCCACTCTTGTAGCTGCACTTAACCGTAAGTAGACTTAGTGTCTAAGTCAGTGTTTCTCAGCTCTGGGCAGAGGTCAGGAAAGGAGGTGATTCATGAATCCAGATTGCCTCCGGAGGTTTTGCTTGTTTAAGTGTGTTTTTGTATGAAAGACTGTTGTTTGCACTGGTCTTTAGGATGAAGGGCAGCCTTTTTTTTTGAAGACGTTTAGAGCAAGCTCATCTGGTGTGACCAGACTCATCGTTTCCCCAGAATGTGAGACATGCAAGAACCTGAGGCAAAGATCATCTCAGCAAATCTGTACAGCAGTCACACTTCTCTGAAAGACTGACACAGGCAGTTCCCTCTGTCAGGAGATCCATTATGTTTCCCCAGCATGCTCCTCTACGGCAGCCCTGAGAGAGAGGCAGCAGTGGAAACTAAGGCTCCCGGAGAGTGTTGGCTCCATCAGGTTTGCGCAGTTAATAAGGAATTCAGACAGGACTAGGTCTTTTCTACCTAGTCTGGGGTTCTCTTCATTGTACATTTCCCCTCCTTCTCCTCCTCCTCACCTTGCTCATCTTCCTCTACTGGATAAAGGCATTTGGACAAAGACTTTTTAAGTTTAATGTGGTCATTATTTCAAGTTTTATGTAATGTTTTATTTCATAAACGTAATTTCTGATTAGTTTTCATTTCTTTAAAATGGTAGCTTCATCAATCAGCATAAATCGGTATAGAGTATAAACTAGCCACCTGATGCCTTTCATACTGCATACATGTGTGCAAAATCTTTCCTTTACATTCCTAATTGTCAGAAGATGCAATTTTAGCTCTGGAAAGTTTTGGAGGTGTTCTAGTAAAGGCTCTATGACCATGAATAATGAATCCCCCCAAACTGCTTTGACTTTTCTCATTCCATGGATGATAATCCCCGTCTTTAGAAAAAAAAACCTCTTTGAGTAGAATGAAGGTTCTGGTTGTTGACACATTGTGATAGAATCTAGTTGGTGGTAATAGTCAGCAAATAGAACTCCTTCCTTCCACTACCACTCGGTAGTATAGGGGATGTTTAGTCAGTGATGACATCTCTTTAGAAATGTCCAGTTATTAACTGTGCTTATTAAAACTAAATTAAGAATTAAGAACAAACTGGGATTAAAGAATTCCAGGTCTGTTGGTCAAATCCAATGATTGGGTCTATGATATCTTTGATAAGAGGAACAGTTTAACTCTTTCGATGCAAATAGTGAAGTTCTGTGTGACCTGTATTCAGATACAGTGATTGGTGAAGCACTGCTCCCTCAGAGTCAGTTTATGTCTTTTATATACATGGAGCCCAGGCTGACAAGAACCAACATTCTAAAAGTACATGCGGGTGTTACGCCTCCTGCTGTTCACCTTCTATATGTCCTTCTCTTGGTCAAGACCAGCTGTTAAGGATATATAGAGTGGCAGCATAGCATAGTAGAACTCAAGAGCCTGTTTTGAACTCAAGACCCCTGACTTCTAGTCTGTCATTGGCTGCCATCCAGCTTTGTGACTTTGGGACATCATTTACTTCCATCTATAAATTGATAGAATTGACCTAACATTATCATTTATGCCTTTCGACCCTAAAGTTTTTTGAGAATATTTAAGCAAATACTCTTAAAAATCCAGGCATACACCAAGGCTATGAATGCTGATTTAAACCTGGGACTAGGCTAGGGAGTTTTCCTTTAAAGTCCAGCGATTTTACAGACATTCTTGAGTTCTCAATAGTCAGGGTATTTTATGGGTATTTTAAGGAGTTGACAATTTGCCCAAATTAGCTAGCAGCTAGAGCTCAACCACGAGCTCCGCTGCATTTGGGAGAATGCTGAAAACAGAATAGAGGCTACAATACATAGAAATGACAAAATCCAAAATTGTTCTCCAGTTGAGGCGTCAGTTTGGTTAAACAAATCATGTATGCCACGATTTCTAATGCTAGATGAGTTTGGTAGTAGAAACTACAAGGCTTGCAAAATTCAGGCATTCATTTCTTTGCACTCGTAGTCTGAAATCAGGGCAGAACTCAGCTTGTTTGTTAAAAATATAAACAGGAGGAAATCTCATGTATTTAAACTATTATTCTTTTCTGTTGCACAAATGAACTGACATTCAGTCTTTAGATTGGGGAGTTGTATGTTGTTGTGTAAATGATCCAAAGATAGCATTTCTGTACTAGCCTAATGTGGCCGCTATGTTCACTTCTTCATAGCAGGCTGGGACAGTTAGCTGGCACCTAACTCAAATTATTACACATCCAGTTGCTGTAAATGTAGTCCCAATAAGCATATTTTAGCCATGTAGAGGCTGCCTACTTTAGCTACCCCATGAAACCGTACCTAACATCTATCAACCGTAGATAAAACTGACTGAAGCTATGAAGGATCCCAAACTCCCCTGCCCTTTGGTGCTCTCTGACCCAGAGACCATGCCTTGCTGCTGAGTGACATCCCCTAGACACGCAGGGCTTCTTTCTGGGTTCTTCTTCTGCCCCAGGAGGTCCCTTGCCTTATTCTCCTGCTGAGTCATGGCCTTGTGCTGCTGCCTCTGGAAGGTCTATTTTGGGAGGAATTTCCCCATTATGACATTCTAAGTGCTGCTCAGTAAAGCTTGTTATGCTGCCTCTTCCTTGATCAACTCCCAAATCCTCAAACGTACCACTTATGTCAGATATATCTGTATGAGGCTATCATTTAAAAATAAGCCAAATAGGTTTGCTTCTGACTGGGCAGGAAGAAATGAATTTATATAAATGATGTGTTAATAATTATGGTTTCTTCATGGTGTGAAATAGTACTTTAGTTTCTCTTTTTATGTGAAAAATTAAGGCAGCATGATATAGTGAAACAGGAAAGGAGTTAACTCCTTTGACTCTTGGCTATTTATTACTGTGTGACCTCGGATGAGTCACTAAGCATCTTTGAGGCTCAGTTTCAGAGCTATAAAATAATGGTGGTACTACTTATAATTCTTTTTATTGACCTCACTACAATACAGAGGTGACAGAAAGAGTGTAAAATAAGTTGGTGAACTCTAAAGCAAAGTATAACTAAGAGGATGGACTCTGTTTTCAAATCCTGGCCTTTCCACTTAGGTGGCCTAAGGAAACTTCTCTGAACCTCATTTCTTTATCGTCAAATGAGGGTAACAATACTACCTTCACAGGGTTGCTCTAAGGATCGAAAGAATTCTCCTTCAAATGTTTCGAGTGCACAGACATAGACGTGTATATTATATATGTGCTCCAATGGAAAAATGAAGTGCAAGTATCGGATAAGCCATCTACAGGTGTCGTGTGGAATGTGAGCACAGTACAGAAGCAAGATGTTTAGGAGTGGGTGATAGTCAGTTTTAAAAAGTCATTAGGATTTTGAGCAATAATTCTGCCTTAATGTGATATTACACTTACACCACAAAAATATTACTCAAATACAGAGATGGGTTAAAAAAAAAAGCCAAGGAGGCTTCTTGTTTTAATTTAATTTCCAGACAATGAATTACATCAATGAGGTCTGGCATCTAATAAAAAAAACTATAAATAGAAGAAGCAGATTAATTATCAGACTATAGTTCAGTGGCTCCAACATGATGCTGAATGCTTTTACTCATGTCAGACTGATGAACCCATTCCTTTTAACAGAAAAAAGCAAAATCTGTGTTTGAATGACAACAATAAGGTAACTTAGTCTTCCTCAAGCTGTTCACATGAGGACAGGAAGCCCCTTTCAGAAGACTAGCATGGTAAAGTGGGATCAGAGTACACAATGAGCTGTTGACATTTCTCTTTGTGAGCCAGTGCATAATCTTGCTAAGTGCAGCTCTGAGATGTATGCAATTGGTCTGGTGCACTGCATTAAAGGGGTTGCAGCAAAGACAATGCAGCTAAAATTAAGTCAATTGATACATCTACTTAGACTGTATGCTGAGCAACTGAAATGCCTTTGATGAAAAATGAAGTCAAGTAAAAATAAGGTGACCTGGACAATATATAGGATCAAAATATTATTACTGCATGGGCAGATGTGAAAACGAGCACTTCTCAACTTTATGGTACTTGTTTCTTTGATGAGTGGTTTAGAGAATGTGGATTGACCACATGTACTGACGAGAACAAGTTATTAAGAAATCAGAGCAAGTGGATTATTTAGTGTCTCCTTGTATGACACAGATAGCTATGCTATAAGTCTTTTGGGAAAGAAAGCAGGATACAGCTGAATAAATGAAAAGAAGGTAGAAAGGAAGGAAGGGAGGGAGGGAGAGAAAACAAATAACAAATGAAAACAAGTCAAGGGATTGTGGTGATTGAGAGGCAAATTTACCAAAATATTTTCTATTAGATTTTTTTAATGTAAAGAAAAATTACTTTAACCATTAATCAGTATAGGTATAAAAATATTGTACCTTTGAATATGAATATATATATTCAATATATCAATTATATATATATATATATGTGCAATATCTATCTATATATACGTACTGAGAGAGAGAGAGCCTTTATCCATTCCTAAATATAAACAGATTGCTTAGCTTGGATTAGGAACCAGATTTTCAGTTACAACCAAAAGACGACTAGGTGACTCTACCATTTCTGTAGTAGGGCTCACTACACAGTATCTAAATGAGTGAATGACCTTAGACAAATAACTTGGCTTTGCTAGGCTTTAGTTTCCTCTTGTATAGAATGGAGACTATAGATTATAACGCTCAAATGGCTGTTGTAAGGAGTAGATGAGGCAATGCCTGCAAAATGTTGACATACATTAGAGACTCAATTTTATATCGTCATCATCATCATCATCATCATCATCATCATCAAACTGAGGCAGAAGGCAAGTTGAGCAGGTACAGTCTGGGAGCGTTTGACCACTGTAAACAAGGGCTATGCAACTGTGTGTATTCATACAATACTGAGTTTAATTTAAAAAGGAATTAGATAAAGTCTGGATTTGCTTAACTTTTCATAAATATTTGTACTAGTCAGGCTTCTCCTCCTCCCAATATGGAAATAGGCAGAGTTTAAACTTTAACTTATATTGAAATGTAGAAAAATAAACTTTGTGGGCAAATGAAAGATATGGAGAAATGAGTAAATGTTAAAATTGAATTCATCCCCTTTAAAGGTAGAAAACAAAAATGTAGAGTGAAATTCCTCTTTTTTCATTGCTCTATTGATTGGTGTTGAAAGGACTTTTCATGAGTTTAGGAACATGTAGTAATGAAATGCTGGGACAATTTGTGAATTCAGATGGTGTATTTTAGGAAAAAAAAAATGTTGCTGGCAGCCTGTTGGAACATCTCATTTTTTATTCTACTAAACTTATATTAAAGAATCTTTTTTCCTTGAGAAAAGGAACATTTCTAGAAAAGATTTCTGAAGTTTCAATATGACAACAGATGGTATTTCAAATCTTCTGTCAATTACACATGTGATAGAACTCCAAATTTAGATTCATTACACAGCTACAATTCTTGACAAAGAGTTTATGAAATTCACATACACTCAAAGGAATAGCCATCCCCTCATGCAGCCATTTATATATCCTTTTGGAGGAAATTTCAGATGGCCCAGGTTCTTGTCCTTCCTCTTCAAAGATGCCTCTGAGAGTAGTTGCTCTTTGGTCATCAACACAAATTGGTGAAGGACCAATAATCTTTTCCACCCTCATAGTAAAGCATATTGACTGATCGGAGGCGATAACAGGTGACTTTTATTCTATGGCTTCTCACTACTTGGTCTTGTGATTATTCTAACTCTTTCACTCAGATGAGAAATATTGGCTTTCTCCTCACTGTGGCTATTTTCTAGATGTCTACAGTGGTATTATTTTATTTGAAGCGCGTCCTTATGTCCAAAATAATACCATAGGCTATTCTGACTTTATACTCCTGCTACTTCGGTGCCCCTCTGCCATATTTTTTTCTGTCTTTCCTTGTAAAAACTGTGATTCAGACCCCAGGACCCACTTCATGACCTTAGCACATGCTGTCCATATGCCTTGTTGCTTTTCCTGAGGTTTCCACACATCTCTGCTTATATGTCACCTTCTTGCAGAGATGTTCCGTGACCATTACATGAGCGGTTCCACCCACTTCTATTATTTCTTACTTAAGCACTGTGGGTTTTTTCATAGCACTTATGAAAATTTATAATTATTTATTATGTATTTTACTTGTTTTCTTATCTGTTTCTCCTCTACACTCATGAGAGTAAGCACCATGTCTGCCTGGAACATCTTTGTATTCCCAGATCCTTGACTGGCAAATACATATTCAGTTATTTTCTTAGCCTTTTATTTGAAATAATTTAAAACTTACAAGGAAGTTGCAAAAATAGAACAAAAACTTCCATATATTTAGACTCACCTTTAACACTTTTGTCATATTTTTAGTATCATTTTCTCTTTGTGTATCCATGTTATTATTATGTAAATACCCTTAAATATTTTAGTAGGTATTTTCTAAAATTCTCTTTTAAGGACGTTTTTTGTTCATAAACAAAAGACAATGGAAAAGGTCAGGACATTTAACATTGATATGATATTAATAGCTAGTTAATCTACAGTCCCCATCCAAATTTTTATGACAGTTCCATTAATATCTATCATAGCAATTGTTTTATCAGTCCAAGACACAATCCAGGATCACACATTGCATTTAGTTATCACATCTCTTTAGTCTCCTGTAATATCAAATCATTCCTTAGCCTTTTATAACCTTGACTTTTTTTTAAGGTATGCTTTTTTTTGGGTGAGGAAGATTGGCCCTGAGCTAACATCTGTTGCCAATATTCTTTTTTTCCTCCCCAAAGCCCCAGTACATAGTTTATATCCTAGTTGTAAGTCCCTCTAGTTCATCTACATGGGATGCCACCACAGCATGGCTTGAGTGGTGCTAGGTCCACACCCAGGATCCAAACCAGCAAACCCTGGGCCGCTGAAGCAGAGCAGGCAAACTTTACCACCGCACCACCAAGCCAGCCCCCCTTCACGTTTCTAAAGAGGGTAGCTCAGTAATATTTTAGAATGTCCCTCAATTTGGGTCCATCTGATGTTTCCTCAGGATTGGATTCAGACCCTGCATTTTTGTCGGGAATACTACCTGAGAGATGTTTCCTTCTGACTGCATCACATGGGGAAGCACCTGGCGTCAAACTCACGTTTTAATTAAATTTCCTTGGTTTTTTTTTTTTCGAGAACATTTAAGTTCTACTCTCTTAGCAAATTTCAGTTATACAGTACATTGTTATTAGCTGTAGCCACCGTGTTTTACATTAGATATTCAAACCTTATTCATCTTATAGCTGAAAGTTTGTACCCTTTTACCAACCTCTCCCTGTTTCCTCCACCCTCCAGCCCCTGGCAACCACTTTTGTACTTTCTATGAGTTTGCCTTTTCTTTTTAAGATTTATATAAGTGGTACCATGCAGCGTTTGTCTTTCTGTTTGGCTTGTTACACTTTAATCAAATTTCTTAAGGGACTAAATGGATGTTAGAGGGTTACATTCTAGGACTTCGGAACTGTTGCTTGACGGTCAGTGTGTGTTACAAGTGGCATTCATGAAACTGTTCAAACACAGAGGTGACTTGTGTGTGAATTCAGGCCTTGTATTAGGTCTAGAGTTAGACATGACCCACTTGTAGGTTTTCTATATGTGTTTGAAGTATATACTTGTTATTTACTGTCAGTGAATATTTTGACAAGGCATAGTTGTATTCTGAAAGATTTTTAAAGATATAATACAGTCGTGTCACTTAATGATTCATTCTGAGAAATGTGTTGTTAGGCAATTTCATTGTTGTGTGAACATCATAGAGTGTATTTACACAAACCTAGATGATACAGCCTACTACACACCTAGGCTATATGGTATTAATCTTATGGGACTACCATCATCTACGTAGTCCGTTGTTGACTGAACCATCGTTATGTGGCACATGACTGTATTTCCATTATTCCACTGTCTGAAACATAGGCATGAGGTGGATGAGTGAATGACTCAATCTGTCAATCACTGTTCAAGTGTAGCGTTATGCCATGATAATGTGCCAGTTCTGAAATTTGATCCTTTGATTATCTCCATAATATGTCCTTGATAGAACCATAATATGTCATAGCTGTAAAGCCATCTCCCTCAGGTAACAGATGAAATCACTGAGGTGTAGCATTATGGAATGGTTTGCCAAAGGTCACACACATAATGTGATTGGGATCCAAACATTTTCTTAACAATGGTCTCTAGATTTGGGGGCAATTCCCTTAATCTCTTCAACAGAAAGAATTTCCTGAGTAGAAGCATATTTTGACATCAACTTCTAGGTTTCTTCTTTCTCCTTCAAGGGTGACTGAGTAGAATCTAATAAAAATGCTTTTGATGTAACTTTCCTTGATTGGTGATGGGTAATGGACTAGATGGGGTTCTGCCAAATGCATGTTACTCATCTTGCCTTTAGCTTAAGGATGTTGGTGATTTTCTCAGACAGAATCAAAGACCATTAATAGTGTTTGATGTTTTCTTCAGTTCAATGAAAGTAGAGAGGTACTGACTTTGTTTCTTGTGATTCTTCTCTGCCTTGTCAACAGCAAAGAACGTGTGTCATTATTGTATTTTCCATCCACTGTCTGATGCTGCTAATTTCTTGGAGCACTATGCACATTTCTAAGTCCCTCAACAAAAGGAAAATGAGAAAAATGTGGAGATGGAGAATTCCTTTTTTCTTATGAAATAGTTTTTACTTCCACTTACTATGTTATGACAGATTTTACATCTGAAAAACCCTCCTGCTACAAATGTCTAAAAATGCTGGGTAAGATACAGCAAACATCCTTTTATGTTAGTAGCTGAGATGATTAGAAAGTAAAGGAATTTCACAGAAGCCAAACAATGAAGAGAATCATGAAAACAGAGCAGTAAGGGGCTCTGTCCTTGGTTTTAATGGCCTCACAGGTAAATAAGTAACATTGACTTTGCATGTTATAGTATTGATATTAGATGTAAATAATAGATATAAACAGTATAAATAATAGTTGTGAAATTAATCCCAGTAAATTAAAATGTATGTGTGACTTTTAATACAATTAAGTCTATGGTGACTGATCCTAAAATCATGTTAGAACTCTGCAGATGTAGAATTTGCAATTTTTGGAAGTTATGTTTAGACTGTGGTCTTGGAATCAAGAATATTGTTAAGAGAATGAGCTCACATCACATTTTAGTAGTGGAAAACCTATTAAGTTTTCAAATAAATTAAACTCAAATGAAATAAAAATTATTATTTATTTTAGGGCCGGCCCAGTGGTCTAGTGGTTAAGTTCACGTGCTCCACTTTGGTGGCCTGAGGTTCACAAGTTCGGATTCCGGCCGCGAACCTATGCACTGCTCATCAAGCCATGCTATGGTGGCATCCTACATACAAAAAATAGAGATGGATTGGCACAGACATTAGCTCGGGGACAATCTTCGTCAAGCAAAAAGAGGAAGATTGGCAACGGATGTTAGCTCGGGGCCAGTCTTCCTCACACACACACACAAGAATTCAGTTAAAAAATTAATGATTATTTTACATTCTGAAAAGCCTGCACTCTGTAGGAAGATAGTGCTGTATTATGTAGTTTTTGAAAATAAAGATTCAAACAAAACAACTCTCTAGGCGTTTTGAGATGTCTGCCTAGTCTCATTTTTCTCACCTATGAAAACAAAGGAGTTCAGTCGATGAATGCTCATGTATTCTGTGATTATGATTTTATTTATTTATTCATTTAGTATTTATTGAGTGTTTACTATATGCCCAATGCTGGGCATTTGAAGATGAATAAAATATTATTCCTGCACTCAAGAAACTTATGATCCAGTGAAGGAAATGATGATAAGCAAATAATTAAGATACAGTATTATATTTAACTAGAAATATACATCGAATGGGCCAATTGAAGAAACTTGGGGCAGAGAGACCAGTGAGAAGACTACCGCGTTAGTCTGGGTTAGCATTGAGTACTGTACTCACTCTTCCCATTCATTGCTGTTACCTTAAACTAGCGTGTTAAATCGACATGTACTCTTTCTTTAAAGTCCATGAGCTTTATCATTATACTCAGTCTGGCGTGGATTGTAGATGACTATTTCCACTTGAAGTGCTGCAGTGTTGAGGCCTTGCAATGAGCTAAATAGACTACGCTTGATAACAGATTGTTGTGAGGTTGTGCTGGGGTGAGGGTGGGACCATGCGTTCCCTCTGTGTGAATGGCAGTTGATTACAGATGAAAACAACTGGAGTCACACTGGAAGGGAGGAGGGCAACTGGGGGTACTGTTGAGGGGGTCTGAGTTTTTTTAATGTGTTTTTCCAAAGGAAAGATGTGGCAGGGGTTTTATTACACGATGGGAGGGGGTGTCCCAAACTCTCCACTGAGTAAACAATCTCTTTGCTCTCTGCAATTTAGGGCTGTGCTGTTCTATACAGGTGTTTGGGTGCTAATAACACAGTAGAAAATTTCTGCCTCATAGGGATCATTACAGTTCTCAGAGAATATCATCTCACTTTGCAGTGAAAATAACTCCCCCACCGAAATTGTTAGATACGTTACCCTTTTTAAAAACAATATATGTATTATGAAATATATGTGGAAAGGAGTATATAAAATATTTGTAAGTTTAAATAATAACAATGAAAGGAACAACCATCTAACCAGTCAGCCTAATGAAAAGAACCTTAGCGATATCCTGAAGCCCTCTCCATGCCTCCCTCTGATTGCCTCTTCCCCCTCCATCCAGTGGAAACTCCTATAAGGAATTTTGTGTTTCTGATCTTTTGCTTTTCTTCATATTTTATCACAAGTAAACTGCATTTCCGTTAATATATTATTTATTTTTGCATTTCTGGATCTTCATATAAATAGAACCATACTCACATAATGTATATTTCCAAGACTTGCTTTTTTTCACTCTTTATTTTCTGCGATGTGGCAACATTATTGTTTATGACTAAGGTTTATTCATTTTCACTACTGTATTATATTGAACGAGAATACCACAAATAATTTTTTCTTTTTGTTCTTAGTGGAAATTTCATTTTTTTTTAGTTTTTTTGCCATTGCAGACATTGTTGATAAGAATACTCTTGCACAAGTCTCTTTGTGTATATAGGTACAGACAGCAAATATTACTAGGAGTCAAATCGTAGTTTTGTAAGTTATGTATATCTCCACTTTGTTTGATAATGACAAATTATTCTCCAAATTGTCAGTACCAATTTACACTCTTATTGGCTACAGATCACTTCTTATTTATTCACATTCTCATTAAACTTTTTGATTTTTGCCCATCTAATGGATGTAATATGCTATCTCATTGAGGTTTTAATTTTAAGTTCCTTGATTATAGATGAGGTTGAATATCTTTTGATATGCTTATTGATCTTTCATATTTTTCTGTGGAAAACATTCATGTCTGTTGCCCCCCCCCCCTCCTTTTTTCGGTGAGGAAGATTGGCCCTGAGCTAATATCTGTGGCCAATCTTCATCTTTTTGCTGGAAGAAGATTGTCACTGAGCTAACATCTGTGCCATTCTTCCTCTATGTTGTATGTGGGATGTTGCCACAGCATGGCTTGATGAACGGTGTGTAGGTCCGTGCCTGGGATCTGAACCTGTGAACCCTGGACCACTGAAGTGGAGCGTGCAAACTTAACCACTATGCCACTGAGCCAGCCCCGCCCCTCCTTTTCTTTTTCTCCATTGAATTTCCTTTTTTCTTATTAAACTTTTAGCAGTTCTTCAAATGCTTTGGATGTTAATCTTTTTTGTAGGTATATGTGTCATTAATAATTTCTCCAAATTTGTGGCCTTTTAGACCTTTTATTATGAAATATTTCAAACATACAAAAGTAGAGAATAGCACCCTGAACCCTGGGTGACAATTGGACAGTTAAAACAGTATCAGTTTCATCAATATGTAGTTACTCTTGTTTCGTCTATATAGTTATGCATTGTTTAATGACAGGGATATGTTCTGAGAAATGCGTCATTAGGCAATTTTGTTGTTGTGGGAACATCATAGAGTGTACGTACATAAACCTAGATGGTACAGCCTACTACAAACCTAGGCTATGTGGTACTGACCATCGTATATGTAATCCATCATTCATCGAAATGTCGTTATGGGCTGCCTGACTGTATCTCTAGCCACAATCACCTCTCACCCCTCAAGCAAATTCCAGTCATCATATAATTTTATTGTGGCTTGTTTTTCACTTTGTTGCTTATTCTTCTGATGAGCAAGAGCTTTTAATTTTAATATAGTTGGATTTATCAACTTTTTTCCTCCACGGATTGTGTGTTTATGTTTCTTGTTTAAGAAATCCTTCTGTAAACTGAGATGGTGAAGAAGTTCTTCTGTTTTCTTCTAAATGTTTTAAAGCTTTGTTTTTTCACGTTTAAGTTCTCATTCCATTTGAAATTAATTTTTGTGTATGGTGTGAGATATAGATCCAATTTTGTTTGCTTGTTTTGTTTTTAAATGAGGATAACTGTTTGTGTAGGCCCCCTCTGCCCTTCCCAGCCAATCTCTAATGTTATCTCTGGCATATATCCATTTTCCAAATTTGTGAAGGTTTGTTTCTGTACTCTATTCTATTTCTGTGCTAATGCCATATTATCTTAATTACTATAACTTTTTAATAAATTAATAAGGTAGGAGCTCTCAACTTTGCTCTTCTTCGGAGATCTTGACTATTTTTACACCTTTGCACTTTCTTGTAAATTTTAGAATTAGATTATCAAGTTCTACCGAAAACTTTTGGGATTTTGATTGGCACCACAATCTATGTATAGATAAATTTGTGGTGAAATTATGTCTTTCAAATTTTGAGGTTGTAACACATAAATGTGTTATATTTTTCCATTTATTTAGGTTTTTTTTCCTCTTTATTCTGGTCTTTTATCAAGTTTCTCCTCAGTGAGGTCTTTCCTGTCTGGCCTGCTTCAAATTGTAACCCCTCCTCTCTTGGAACACTTTTATGTTACTGCCATAGTACTTAACCCCATATTACATATTGTTTCTCCTTGATATAAGTGAGAGCAGTTTTTTGTCTGTTTGGTTACTTCCTGAAATAGTGCCTGGTACATAGTAGATATTCAAGAAATTAATTTTTATAATTTTCTCCATAATGACCTTTTAATCTTTTGATAGATTTATTCCTTGGTATAGTGATGTACTGGTAAATGTTTAACAATAGGCTCTCTGGAAGAGGGGAGAAGGGGAGTGATTTGTAGAGTTTGCTAATTTCCGTGGTGTAAATTCTCTCACCATGGCCAATTTCAAGCTACTAATGTGAATGCAGAGTTGGGAAGAGATGTGGAGTAGCACACAGTTATATAGCATTCCCACCACACAGAAACAATGGGTGTAAATAATCTCAAGAACATAACTAATTGTAAAATGTAATAATTTGGTATTTAATTGTAAGTTTATATAATTTAATTTGAGCAATAGTTGTATTTAACAATTGACTTGTACAAGTTTTGAAAATTTAACAATGAGCTCTTGCAAGCTGTACAAACTGGCTCCAGGATGCCACTGTTTAAGTTCTTTATATTTTGTGTGACTATTCTAAATATTTTTTCTAGCTTTTTAAAATTAAGTTTTCTAACAATTTCTTGATAGTGTATAGGAATACTGTTAAGTTTTGTGTAATGTCCTTATGTTTGCCAAACTGGCTAAAATCTGTTCATAATTTTAATAATTTATATGTACATTATTCTAGGTTTCTTTGTAGACAGTCCTATCATCTGTAAATAATGACAGTTTTATTTCTTCATTTCCAATCCCTACATAGTTTATATCTTATTGCTGTTATTGAATTGACATGAACCTCTAGTACAATATTGAATTTTAGTGGTAATGGAAAACATTCTTGTCTGGCTTCTGATTTTCAATGAGTCCTTTAAGATTTTGTTTCTTTTTGATATCTTCTTTGTTGAGCAAAATTTTTCTTTTATTCATAGTTAGATAAGAATTTGCTTTTTTTCATGACAGGATGCCAAATTTTATGATTTTATTATTCTATATCTATTGAGATGATCATATACTATATAATAAAAAATGTTCCACTTGCCAGGAATATTTTGTGACATATCTAGTAGCAGAGTGTCAAAATAGAGACAGCAGTGATTAACAGGGGTAAAAGGAGAAATGGAAAAATAAGTACACAGAAAAAATAAATGTATGTGAAAAACATAATTATCTACTTCATCTACTGGAAGAATATAGAGCACTCTATTCAAAAATGTATGAATACATAGAATTTTTGAGCCACATGGAATATTTATAAAAACTTGCCATTTAATAGGCCGACTATAAAGCAAGTCTCAGAAAATTTCACAGAATCTGCATCATGCAAGCAATGTTCTCTGACCACAATTAAGCTTCTTTACTACTTCTGAGAAATGTCTTCATATTTATATTCCATTTCACTAATTCGCCTTTCAACCTTGTATAATTTGCTTTTTATCCTATTCATTTTTTTTCGCATTTAATAATTGTAGTTTTCAGTCCCTAAAAGTCTTTTAGTTTTTTGGGGGAAATATGCCAGGGTTTATTCAGTTATTTTTAATAATGTCTCAAAATCTTTTAAAAAAATTTCTTCAAATATCATTAAACATTGTATATTAGATTATATGCTAAATACAGTGCCAACAATCTTTTTCTAATTTTGTTGTTTTCTGCAATTTCTGTATTCTGGTTGTTTATTTCCTCATGTTATTATAATATACGCACTTGGCCTTAGAACCCATGGAATTTTGTCTGTAGGAATTCTTTGAGCTTTGCCCTCACAGCGCCTTACTGCAGAGAGAATTTGAGTTTGCTTCCTCCGTAACTGTAGCCTGCAGCATCCTTGGATTACTTGATGTCAAAATCTTGGTTTGGGTTTTTTGGATCACGCAAATACTGTGAAGCCAGTCCTCAAATCCCTCACCTCCATCTGTATTCAAGACAAATAGGTGTATTCGTTCTCATTTCCTTCTGCAGGGTGTATTTTATTTTCTAGTTCATTGTTTCATAGAGGGCATTACTTTTTCAAAATTCTTGCTTTGTTCAGAGTCTATAGTTTTAGCTAATTTTCATAGTTCATATGTTTTGTCTCAAATCCCTTACATGATTGTAGACTCTAAAATCCGAAGTGCTAGACCTTCAGAGAAAAACCCCAAACTGATCAAAGTATATCATTCATGATATATATATATGTTACTGTATGTTGTTGGCTGGTATTTTGTTTAGGATTTTTGCATTTATGTCCACAGGTGAAACTGACTTCTGATTTTCCTTTTGCATCAATTTCTTGTGAGAATTTAGTATCAAGGTTATGCTGACCTAAAATAAGTTGAGAAAAGTTCCTTCTTTATCTATTCTGTGGAAGATTTTTGTATAAAGTTGGCTTTATTTTTTTTTTTCTTTAAATATTTGGTAGTATTTCTCAATGAAGCTATCTGGGCTTGAACTTTTTGTTGGGGAAATTTTTTTAGTTACAGATTTAATTTTGTTAGTCATAATAGGACTGTTGAAATTTTTTTCCACGTGTCAGTTTTGTTGTATTATTTTAGAAGATGTATACATTTTCAAATTCATTATCACAAATGTTATAATACTCTCTTGTGATTTTAATATTTATAGATTTTTTAATGATGTCCCTTTTGTTCCTCACATTGTTACTTTTGCTTTCTCTCTTTTATTCTCGATTGGTCTTTCCAAGGGCTTGTCAATTTCATAGTCATTCCAAAGATGCAACTTCTGGCTTTGTTGATCCTTTCTAATTTTTCTTTGTTTTCTATTTCTTTAATTTCTACTCCTATGTTCATTACTTCTCTCTTTCCACTTTCTTTGCATTTATTTTACTGTTAGTTTTATAAATTTTTGACGTGGATATTTAGCTCATTGATTTTCAGGGTTTTTTTCTGTTATATACATTAAAGGCAATCTATATTCCTAGACATTTCTACAACAACTTTAGCTGAATTTGACAAATTTTGGTGTGTACTATCACTTGCAAATCTTTTTTTCAACTATGACAGATCCAAACTGTTTTCACTGTACAAAATATAGGCAAAGATAAAGGCTGAAGCTAAATAAACAGCAAATATTTCACAACATGTTCAACTCCTAGCAAGGTAGTGTGCTCATTGGCTGAGAAAATTTTTGGCATGGTAGAGTAATACCAATTGACCAAGACAGTGTGAAATGTTTTTGTCACACTAACTGTCAACGGCTGTGAGCATATTAACATTCAGAGCACAGGAAATATAAACACACACTGATCAGGGTATTTCTTTCAGGAAAAAGAAAACTTTCAGGTACAGATAGTATTATAACAATCAGTACTCATAGGAGTGGTGTTTAATGCTGTAATGATGTTTGTCATTATATTCTGTATAGCTCTTAGCACAGTCCTGATATTTGCATGGCTGATATTAGAAAATATATATTAAATAGTCGATAATTCCTTCCTAGTTTTAATGGTGGTTGAAGAATGACTTGGTTAGCCCGTATCCATGTGTTTATTTCCTTGCATGTGTTAAGTTATGTTTGAGTACCAGTAGACAAGTTTAAGTATATTCACACATAAGATAATGACAATTTTCAGTATTTTACAAAATCATTCATCTAGAATTCCAAATTGTCTGTAAAAACTATTTTTACCCACAAGACATATTCAGAGTATAATTTGAAGAATTAAATAAAAAGAAACGATTATAGTTTTACAAATTGTTATGGGGGGGTTCAGAGGAGAAAAAGAATATAAATACCTAATATTTTTTATATTTTAAAGGATTCATCAAAGCATTATGTTCAAAATTATATTATATATAATAAAATATTATTAAGGCTATCAAAAACATAAAGAAAACTGAAACAAATTGTATTTTAAATATATTCAAACCATTTAAAAAACATGGCATCAAACATTTGATCATTTGTGCCCTTAAAATAAAAGGCTGGATTAATGGCTTATCAACTGGAAAGAAAGACTAAAGGAATTAACTTTAGATTTTGCCACCTTGCAAATAACTTTCCCAGAGCAAATAATGACCGATGCTCAGTGAGTAATAAAGTTTTACTTTATTTGACAAATTTTACAGAAAAGTTAACTATAGTCAATACTTGATCAGCCGGGGCAATGAAGGGACAGATAAGGCAAAACAGTCAGTAATTCACAGTTCTACTGCAGAACGAGGGGAAGTGAGGTTTGGGGTTAGAGGGAAGAATGGTGGGGCCACTGGAAAGCCAGGAACCCAGCAGAGCAACAAAGCTACTTGGAAGTGGGGAATCCAGACCACAGTCTTTGTTTGCTGGGTGGAACTTTCCAAATGGCAGAGCTTCTAAAGCAGGTCAGAACTTTCAGTGTAATTAGCAGCTCCTAGGCACCGAGAAGTTGTTATTTACGTGAATCTCTTTCCTGATCATCAATCTCAGCTCTGTCTCTGTGTCCTCTTACATCTGTTTTTGTCTCTCCTTTTAAAATCTTTTTAAAATCTAACATTGATGAAACAAGCATACTTTGAAGCGTTATGATTGTTAGGTATATGATCTCAAGGAGCTTTCAATCTAGTGAGAGAACCATTCAGAAATCTATTGCTAATATAGTTCTAAAGAGTGATTTCTTAAACCATTTTTATCTGTCACCTTTTGTTTCACAAAGAATGTTCTATATTCCCTTGAGTTAAGAATTTGCATTAGTAAAGACTGAAGATTTAATCTTACTGACAGCCCTGAGGACATTCAAGGGCAATATCACCTATGTCCTAGGAAGTTTAAGAGTGAGAGTGATGGCGTGTATTAAGGATATTCAGATTGCAACTTCTTCTAAATGAAAATTTATTATTTCATTATTCCTGAAGCTTCATTTGTTATGATCCTTGGGATTTAAGATAATTGAAGACAACAATAATAATCCCTTTATGTGTTATATACTGTGGAGTCCTTCATTTTGAAGGATTCCCAAGTGTGTCGCAGACTGCATATAAAATTCAGGGTGGGGAGCTTCAGAATGGTGAAGGAAATGTACATAGACATACAGATGGTTGCCCTTGGTGTCCTGAGGGGAACTTGCAGCCTCAAAATATGATAAATCCTGTAGAATGTCAGAGGTGTTGTAAACCCTCCCCACAACTGACAGTAGCCATGGCAATTTGATGCTGGAGGGAGGATAATAATAATGATGATGATGATAATAATAGATAGATAATATCCACATCTGTTCTAATGAACAACAGTAGCAAAAACTATGCTATGTATGTATGCAAGAAATGTCAGATTTCCTTTCATTTCTCAAGAATAAACGAATAATAAAATGTACTTGAAGCCTGGAGGTATGTAATTAGAAATTATTGTAAAACTAGGCTCTGGCAGGACTAATGTTGTAAGAGAAAAATTGTGCATTATGTGGTCTTTCACTAAAGATTTCCCCTCCTGTCAGGTGGTAAATCAGGTAACCATTTAGGGGCATCTGTTTAGATTTGCCATGATCAAGTTGTTTGAAAATGGAAATCATATCATCTTGATGAAGAAGTTGAGATGCATAAAATGGTAACCTAACAACCATGTGAGTGGGAGCAATGGTGAGACAGAGGTGGGGACAGTGTGGGGGCACTGTTCCCTGAATGGCCACGTCCCACATGTACCCCACTTATTATTTTAAGTTACTGGAGAAGCAAATGTACCTGAGTATATAGTAGCAACTTTAAAAGGAATCATATGGACTTCATTATCATTATCCATTTTGTGAATATGTTTTTTTTTTTTAAGATTTTATTTTTCCTTTTTCTCCCCAAAGCCCCCCAGTACATAGTTGTATATTCTTTGTTGTGGCTCCTTCTAGTTGTGGCATGTGGGACGCTGCCTCAGCGTGGTTTGATGAGCAGTGCCATGTCCGCGCCCAGGATTCGAACCAACGAAACACTGGGCCGCCTGTAGCGGAGCGCGCGAACTTAACCACTCGGCCACGGGGCCAGCCCCTTTGTGAATATGTTTTTAAAAACCTAGATTCAACTGGCAAGTCAACATGATGCATTAATTAAGGGCACCATCTCTGCTGTTGTTGGGGCCCAGGGCAGGCCACCCCCAAATATCCCACAGTGGCATATTGATTATTTTGAATTAAAGTTGCTTGAGAAGCACAAAGGGCATTCTGGCCCGCCTGTCTCTGTTCCCTCCTGGAAGGCAAGAAATAAATCTCCCATGTGACAGGTGCTCTCCTGGCATCCTTAGCCCCAGAGCTGGGATTCAGGGCCGAGAAGCTGCATAAATAAACCTTGCTAATTTACGACATCAAGTCTAAACTCTGCTTAAATTCCTCACTAATTATGTACCCCAAACCTAAGTTTCTTTGTCCTGCCTTCACAAATTTACTGTTTCTTTGTATAAAAGACATATATACTGCCTGCTTTGTTCACTCTCAGAGCATCATTTCTCTGTGATCTCCAATACGCACATATTAAACTGGGTTTGTCTCCTGTTAATCTGGTCTTGTGTCAATTTTATTGTTAGTCCAGCCAGAAGAACACAAGAAGGGAAGCCAGGAGATTTCCCCCCATGCTGACACTGTCAAAGACATCTGGGTTCAGATATGAGCTCTACTCCTAAGCAGATGTGTAGTATTTATCTAAGTTTTAGTTTCCTTATAAAATATGAAGGTGATGATAATAGTATCTATGGTTCATAGAGTTATCTTGTAGATTGAATGTGTGTAGCACATAATACAACTCAATAACTATTAAGAATGCTGGCAAAGTTCTGGGAAGATATTTATGTCATTGAAGGATTAGTTTCTTCAAAATATTCTAGCTATTTTAACAACAGTTCTTTGGGAGCTCATGGTATTTCTGGCATCTTTTAGGTAAAAATAAATTAATTCAGTTGCTTCTAGTCCCGCCGAAGCAGTCAGTCCAGTCCAGGGCAGTAGTCAAATCTCCCCATGCACTTAATGAGAGCCCCTTTCCTCCTGACTCAGGCTGCTGCAGGCTAGCCTTGGGCAGGAGGCCATGGTTGGCCGCCTCTGTATTCACCATCCAGCACTCTGACTTCTTTTCTCAGTTTTCTAGGCTGCCCCTAGTTCCTCCAGCAAAGGACGGACAAGGAGGTAAGGGGCAGGAAAAGTCAAAATTGACTGTAACTGTCGTGGTCACGCTAGGACTCTCTGGGAACTTGTGGGTGCTTTTGTGGCTGTTTTGGAGACCCTCCTGCAGCATTGCTGGGGATCTCTCCCCTGTGCTTCCCTTGATATGGGCAAATAAATCTCTTCTGGCTGGAATTATGGTTCCACCCTCATTCCCCAGACACTGCTGGTGTCTTCAGCCTGTTCCAAGGGCCTTCTTGGCCAGAATCTAAGACAACTCCTGCTAGCCTTTTCATCTGACCTAAGGGAAACCGCCACATACCCTTTGGCTCAACATATTCTGTGATTGTGGCCTGACCCTGGTGCAGGGACCACTCTTGGCAAGGCTGTCAGGTCAGGTAGCCAGCCAGGGTCTCTTGCTCTTTTGATTTCTCAGATGTAGGTAACGTACCAGCCTAATGTATCACCTTTGTTTTAGGGGACGTATGAATCTCTCTGATAGTGCTTTCCCTGGTCTTAAGGTTCAGGAACGTCACTCCATACCCCCAAGAACCGTTATAATTTCCAGTCTCTCTTCTTAGTCTCTCCAACCTCAGTGGTGGGTGTCAGGTCAGGGTTGCAAAAGAGGTTCTTGACCATCTCCTTTTGCAAGGTCTCTTCAGTGGTCTCTGACACCAACTGGGTATCCTATAATTCAATTTAATTCTGACACTAACTAACCAAGTTAGCGCAGGCCCCACAGGTTAAGGGTCTCACAAGTTCCACATGACTGCTCTCATTTCAGACGCCAGCTGCAAGTCCTGGGTCCCTATGCTACCTGCACTTCTGTCCAACTTGGCTACAAATTCAAGGGTTGCCACAATCTCCCTTCAGGTTTGAAAATTTACTAGAATGACACAGAACTCAGGAAAGTGCTATACTTACAAGGACTATTTTATTGTAAAGGCTACAAATGAACAACCAGATAGAATTATACTTTGGGCAGTGAGGTCTGGAAGGGTCCAGCGCGCAAAGCTTCCATGCCCTCTCCGGCGGACCACCCACCCAGCACATGAGTATGTTCACCAACCAGGAAGATTTCCAAGTCTCAGTGTTATTATCTAGGCTTTATATTACATAGGCGTGATTGATTAACTCATTGGCCACCTGTTTGAAGGCAGTCTCTAGTCCCCTTCTCCTCCCTGGAGGTTGGGTGATGGGGTTGAAAGTTCTAACCCTCTAATCACGTGGTTGGTGTTTTTGGCAACCAGCCTCTCCATCCTGAAGCTATCTACCTGCACCCCACCCCACCCACCACGAGTCACTGTGCTAGCATAAACTCTGGCATGGTCCAAAGGGACTCATGTGAAAGACAAAGACACTCGCATCATTTAGGAATCCCAGTGGTTTTTTGAAGCTCTGTGCCTGGAAACTGGGACAAAGACCAAATATATTTTTTTAATCATACAACCACCTTGGAGCTTGGGAGTAGTTGGTACCTATTATCTAAGGGCCCCAGCCAAAAGTGAGACAGGAAGAATCCTACTTAACATCCTGTTACACAGTCAAAGTGCAACAGAGCTATTTTGACATAAATGTTAGTTCATATAGGACAAGTATGGCCTTTAAATTTGCCTGGGATAACTTTTAATGTCCTTGAGTTTTTTCACCATGTTAGGTAGTTGTAGGTGAAAGGAAATGATGTAGATCAAAGAACTTGTTGAAAAATTGCATCCCTGATAACTAGTGACATATTTTTATTGTTTGCTCTAAGGACCATGAAGGTCTTGCTTTTGGTGAACTAGTTGGAATGGAGATCCCCTGGGTACCAAAGCCTTGAGAGCAATGACATATATTGAGAAAGATATTTTCCTCTTTTTAAAGGTTTGGATGCAGAAAGAATCTATGTGCCTATAAATCTTAATCAAGGATTGCAAAGGAATAATTTATCTGGTAATTTATAAATTTTCAAAAATGTCTGAGGAAACTAAAGTGCTTTGAATTTGAAGAACACCTTGGGATTATATTGAGACTTTTCAAAAGGCTGCTCTTTTCCATAATCTGGAAATCGATTTTCTTGTAAATCTTCCTGAATATATGAACAATCAGTTTTGAAATTCAACGGAACTGTGTCAAAGAGTTGGTTAGGAGAATTGTGCAAGCTGCGTGGAGAGGTTATCTTTAAAACCACATGGCATATTTCAAAAAAGATGTCTTTATTAAAGAAAATTTGAGAACTTTGGAATTCTTTGCAAAATATGTTTTAAATATTAGAAGTACCTTGTTAACACTTGGAGCACAATTTTCCTTTAGCTTTTAGGCTTATGCGTTAGGTTGTATGATGAATGATATTTTTCTTATAGATGGCAATAGGATTGTTGATGTAAACTTTCTCTATTCTAAAATGTCTATGCCCTAAAAATACCAGCATAGTGCGCAGCCTGGCCACAGCCATAAGCTAACCTCAGTTTTCACCCTACTTTGATTTTTGTCAGAGAGCTATATATTTAGTACCCTATTTACTTATAATAGGTAGGCAGTTGGATGATTTGAATTCAGACTGTTAACATAGGAAACAACTTAAAATAAGGAAAGTATAAATTTTTGATTCAGACTCTATTCTATTTTTTCAAACTCTATACGGTCAGCAGGGAACTTTTTGTTCTGTTAAAGTTGAGACAGACAATTTAGATTCCACAAAACTTGTAATAAATATGATGTACATCCAAAAAAATAAAAAAATAAATTAAAAAAATTAAAAAAAACTAGATGGGAGAAATCCTTTCACAATGTATATGTATAGCAAATGATCACAATATACACTTTGAATATCTTACAATTTTGTGAATTATACATCAGTAAAACAAAAAAATGAAGTAAAAAAACTTTCATATATTTCTACTGATTGTTTACATTTAGGACATTTTTCATGAATATTAATACATGCTTTGGCCAAGAATAAACGTTTAGCTGTTGGGAACAGTTATCCGCCTCAGTGATGCTCTTATTGTTTTTCTATTTCTCCTACTACAAACCTAAAATCACTTTGATTATAACAAAAATAATGCAAATTTATGGTAGAAAAATTAAAAAATATGTATAAGTATGCATAATCAAAAATCAAGTCTTAAAAAAAAAAATTAGTGAATAAGAGCACGGACTCTGAAGCCAGAACCTTTGAGTTCAAATCCTGGCATGTTCACTTACTGGCTGTGTGACATAGGTGGGTTTGCTTCCCTCTCTGTGCTTTAATTTTCCTCATTGGTAAAGTGGTAATAATAATAATAGCACTTTTCTTATCAGATCAATATGAAGATTAAGTTAGTTAATATTTGTAAAGTACTTAGAATAGTGTTTGAAACTTATTGAGTGCTATATGAATGTATTTTGAATAAGATATACACAATTCTCTTTAAGCAAAAATTTTATCCTACTGTACCTCTGATTTCTGTTTTTTCGCTTAATGTGTTATAATTATTTTCCATGTCTTTAAGATATTATAAAACTTAATTATTAAAAGCTTAGAGCAGGGGCCGGCCCGGTGGCTGAGTGGTTAAGTTCCTGTGCTCCGCTTCGGTGGCCCAGGGTTCGGATCCTGGGTGCGGACATGGCACCGCTTATTAGGCCATGTTGAGGCGGCATCCCACATGCCACAACTAGAAGGACCTACAACTAAAATGTACAACTATGTACTGGGGGGATTTGGGAAGAAAGAAAAAAAAGAAGAAGATTGGCAACAGTTGTTAGCTCAGATGCCAACCTTTAAAAAAAAAAAACTTAGAGCAACTTATTGTATGTTTATAGAAAAAAATATGTAAACTATTGTTATACTTGCAGCTTGTTTCTAGCTTTTTATTTTTTTTAAAAAAGTTGTAATATGGTTCTTGCCTCTAAATTTGCAGCAGTCTTGATTTTAGGGTAAATTGTGAGATGTGAAATTACAATATATACATGTGTACTTATTTGTAAGCATTTTTTAATCAATTAACAAATTGCTGTTTCTAGTGTCTCACTGATTTTCTCCCCAGCATCACTGGATGAGGATACTGTCACTCTTTTTCAAACCATTGTTTCTCGCATGTTGAGAAACACGTTCCCAACAAAAACTTGCTCATTTGTCAAATTAACATTTCAGCTTATATTTTCATCTCTTTTCTAGAGATTAAGTGTTTTAAGGTCTTACTTAGGCTTGCTTGAACAGAGAGTGGGAAGGAATTTTGTAACATTAACAGCGGTTGTGGATGTCTGAACAGAGCTTTGAAAAAGTGGGTGGTGATTTTAGCAGATAGCAGGGACTGGAGCTTGGCTTTCTCTTTTGTATTTTAACGTAAATTATACTTCTGAACATCCTAAAGATGCTTAAAGAGCATCAGCAGAGAAGTGGGTGACATAGGAGAAAAATGAACAATAGGTTTTCCATTCAGCCTTTTAACAACAAGAATGTCAGGCGCTGAGCTGTGTGATATGTGTGTGTGTGTATTTTTTTTTTTTGGAAGACTGGTCCTGAGCTAACATCCGTGCCCATCTTCCTCTACTTTATATGTGGGACGCCTACCACAGCATGGCCTGCCAAGCGGCATCATGTCCGCACCCGGGATCCGAACCCACGAACCCCGGGCCGCCAAAGCGGAACATGCGCACTTAACCACTGCGCCACTGGGCCAGGCCCTGTGTATTTTTTTAATGTATATATATATACATAATATATAATATATATTATATAATTAATAATATAATGTATATGTATATATATAACACATTTTATATAATTTCAAGTCTTTATAATCACTTTATGGGACAGGCTATATTATTATCCCAGTTTGATAGATGAAGTAACTGAGGCACAGAGAGGTTTTATGTCTTGCTCAAGTTTCCATAGCTGTGAGTGGTGGAGCTTCGATTTAAACCCAGGCCGTCTGGCTTCAGAATTTGTGCTTGACACATATCGCCTTTCCCAATTCCTTAATCCAGGAATCAAAGAAGAGAAGGGAGCCACGTATTTTGGCTTTGGGAAAATTTCCTTCAGAACGTAGTGGTATAAAATGTAGCCTGCGACATCGTTGCCAGTGAGAAATAGCCTCATTTAGGTCACGTCCAGGCTTAATGAGCTAAGTGTGAAGGAAGGCTTTGGGCCGACTTACGGCTGGCGCAGGTTGTTGTGCAC
Organism: Equus quagga; assembly: GCF_021613505.1. Lineage (NCBI taxonomy): Eukaryota > Metazoa > Chordata > Mammalia > Perissodactyla > Equidae > Equus > Equus quagga. Next base: position 23,260,306 of record NC_060267.1, on the reverse strand, counting down.
AGCTGACCTGAGCAGACTATATATGCAGGGTGGAGAAATGGAAGCGAAAATTCTGATCCAAGCAAATCTCATGCCTGTGAGTTATCCTTGACTCTCTGGGAGAAGCCCAGCTCAACCCTTTTTGTGTCCAGGGCCTTTTCAAGGAAATTACTTGAAATGGTGTCGATCTACAATTGTGTAGCTTACAAAGTTATATTTTACATTGAACAGTTAAATCTAAGATAGCAGCTGTGTTTTGTGAACCCCTGCCTGCTTTAGAAAAGTAAGTTGTGTATCTAAATTATCACATCTGTAAGAATGTCTTCTGAATTAAATATTTAGTCAACAAAAAGTTGTTGGGTGCCTACTTTACACCAGTTACAGTGCCCGCTAAGTTCTGGAAATTCATGCTTATGTAAGACAGTAGCGCTGCTCTTAAGGAACTTCCAGTGGGAGGCAAACAATAGACAAATCCATAAGACAATGATGGACTGAGAATACGTGCTAAAAGGAGATAACAGGGGAGATGATTAACTGTTTTGTGAGCCCCCAGATCTGCAAGTATACACCACTTATATCTCTGAAAGTGAGTACAAGATTTTCCCAAGTTAGAAGATAGTGGCAGATATCGTCACAGAGGTCTGAGAGAAAACTGCCATAAAAAGTCATTGCTATGATTTGGATATGATTTGGATATGCTGTGTTTTGGATAAAAAGATAGAAATTATATGGCCAGTTGATAGATTAGAAACCTGAAGATTTGTCAAAAAATATGTCAATTGCAATTTAAATTATGGAAAGCAACCTAAAGAACACTGTTTAAAGTGTCTAGAGATCTAGATTTTGATCCTAATTCTGCCCCCGATGAGCTGTGTGACTGTGGGAGAAACCATATACTTCTCTGTTCCTTGATATCTTTAGCTAGAAATAGAAAGACAAGATACATGTCAGGATAAAATTGGATACAAAGCTTGCGTGAAGCTGATTTGTTTTACATTAAAGGGCGTTTGTGTTTTAAGCAATGGTGACTGGAGCCGGTCTACCTAATGCCTGTGCAGGCTTCAGTTCACAGTGTCAGGATGTCACCTGTTTTTCCAATTTAGTGTAACCGAGGCAATTCTGTGTCAAAGTAAATCACTGCTGAAACATGTCTTTTATTCCAGTCATGTAGATTAAGAAGCCATTTGAGATCAGCTGTGTTTCATTGTTTATTTTTATTCAATATTTAATTTGGAGAAAAGCAATAATATAGAGATGCTGGAAATAGAGGTGCTCTTTTCTAGAACCATCATCACCCTTATTGACATCAGATACTGGGCAATTTAACTTGCTCAAAATAATATATTCACTAAGAATCTCAGGAGCCTTTAGTCAAAAAAGAAAGCTCAGTTATACAACAAGAGAGAGTCAGATCAGTGTGAGCAAATCTGAAGCCTGTATTTTCTTGCTGAACATGATCTTATTTAATCACAAGAGAAAGCTGTGTCACCAGGAAGGCATTGGGAGGCGATATTACCTGGATCCCTTTTTCTATGCCGTGAATACCGATGTAATCATTTCCTGAGGTTTTTGTCTTTTTCTGCAGCATCAATTTAAAGAAGAGCCGAACACTGCTTCTTCTTCTCAGGGCACTTCTTCCTCTACGTTGTTTCAAGCAGTTAACAAATTCATACACTGAAGGAGCAAAAGTTGTCATGGTGATTTTTAAAAAAATACCCACATAGATAGATTCATTCCGAAAAGTGTTTCTTCTTTGGGAAGGAAGTGGTTTCTTTAATGTACGTATAATTGTGGCAGTAAACTGCCGCGTGGATATGAAGCAAGTGTAATCTCGGCTCTGTCGACGCATATGGATTCTGCTGTTAAACCTTTTCTTCAACATTTTGGTTCACTATAGTCAAAGTGTTTTGTATATGCTCCTCTGTAAACTTTGCAGATCAGAGAAATCAACTGTATGAACCAAAGAAGGAAAGACTAAACTTTAGTTCTTTAGTTTATTCAAAGCATTGACTGTTTAGAAATAAATTGGGATAAGAGGTAAATTTATAAGAAAATGACTTATTGACACCCACCTTCTTGTCATTTTATCAAAATTTCTTTAAGATAAGGAGAAAATATATAAATAAATAGCTGTTAGAATTATCTATCACTTATTTATTTATTTAATTTTTTCAGAGTCCCCATTGTTATAAGGAGAGAAGTTCAGCTTTTGAGACAATTCTGCCAACATTTGTGACAGCAAATGTATTGCAGTAGTTTAAGAATACATGATGACTTCACTCTTTCTTTTGGGGGAGGTCCTTATTTTAAAAAAAAAAAAGGTGAAAATGGGTTATGGCATCCATTTTGTAAGTCATTTACAAAAGTTTGCACCATTTTACCTCTTGTCACGTTGAAGAAATAAGGCATAATTTTCATTTTGTCAGCACATCATTCTATGACATTCTATGACAAGTGCCTACATAGTGTATCCAGCAGCATTCTCTAATGGACTGCAGGGCCCACATGAGAACTTGCAGTGTGCTCATTAAAATTACAGCAATGGAAGAAACAGAATAAATTGCCACCAAGTATTTGACTATGACATTTATATGTATTTCTTCTTGACATGCCTGTGGGCATGTCACTGTAAATTGTCCATGAGGTTCATAATGACAGCTTTATGGACTAAAGTTGGAGACCAGTCTCTCACTTGGCTAAATGGTGACAGCCTAAATAGGAAGAACACAGTGAAAGAGCTTGCATGTAGCTGTATAATTCTGTTATGACACTTTTTAGTCATAGACTATCCCAGTACCTTGGGAATTTGGAACAAAAAATGAGAAAGTGAGTATCATCAAATGATTTCCAAATATGACAAATATGAAGGCTCCCAGCCCTGAAGTAATTACACATGCAATAACAGTATCTACCTCTCAGGAATATCGTGAGGATTCGTGAAAGCTCCCAGCCCGAGGACTAGGATACGCAAGAGGCTTCATAGATACTTCATTTTTCCTTCTCTTCTAGCATTCTCCTTCTTTTCCTTTACCAAACCATGTAGGGAAACTACTGTGAAGTGGAAAAGGTGTGATATCAACAATAACCACTGCAAACACTCAGGGGGAAAGTTTGGAGCATCTGAGGAAGAATTCAGGGAGAGGAGGATCTTGATCTAGTCTTTGAAGGAACTTGAAACTTAAAGTTGGGGGAAATGTAGAGTGTTCTAGGCAAGAGGACCTGCAAGAGCACAGACTGAGCAGCAGGGGGCGCCTGGGGTTTCTGAGGTACAATGGATGAACAGCTCAGAGTGGAGGCTGATTGCACAGGCTTGCAACATGATATGCCCCAAAGACTGCGGCCGTGGGTCTTCTAGGCATTGGGGAAGTGGTTGAGTCATTTTACTTGCTAGAATAATGGCAACATTTACAGAGAAAGGTATGTTTGGAGAGGAGTGGCTTTCAGAGAAAGGAAGATGATTTCTTTCTAGACATACGGAGATTTTAAGAGAAGAGGGAGGCATGGAAGCATAGGAGAAAAGTTAGGATTGTATATGTCAAACCATAGTGTTGGTGAGTTTTTAGAGAGAGAGAGAGACAGAGAGACAGAGACAGAGGAACACACACATGGAGAGAAACACAGAGACAGAGAGAGACAGACAGAAGAAGAAAAGAAGGAGGAGGAGGAAGTATGAAGTCTTAACCAACTTTGGCATATGCTAACATTTAGCAGCTAGGAGGAGGCAAAACTAGTAAAAGATAGAGTGAAGAAATGGTCACTGAGGAAAAAGGAGAGCGCAGCAGAGAAGAGTGTCACATTTGGTTGGGGACAGTTGACTTAGTCATCTACTACGTTTACTCACTGTATCCTGGGTTTACAGGTTTTCTGTCACTTGATTTTTGTTAACAACCCAGTGAAGTACTATTGCCAAATTCCAGAACAGAAAAGGAGGCTTTGGTTATTCAATTGGGCTGCGCTATTTTCAAGTGGCAAAGTTGAATTTGAACAAAGGATTATCTGACTTCAAGCTCTGCTTTTATAATGACATCCCCAAGGCAAGAGTTCAAAAAGGAAGGTTTAAAATGGTTCTGAGAAGACACACAAAAAAAGAAAATTAGACAAACCCATTGGCTTTGATAGTTGAGAGATCTTTGGTGAAGTTCAAGGAAGTAATTTCCATTGAGAGTTGAAAAGATTCATTGCAGGGGATTAAGGAGGAATTCATGGTTAGCAATCAGAGGCCGAGGACACATATTCTCGGAGAAAGTGGGCAGTGTGAAAGACATCATGGTAGAGCTTTGGGGTCTGGGGTCAGAGGAAGATTTGGAAATGATGTGGAGAACATTTTGTCTTCTTAGCAACTCATCTGAGAATATCTTCGTAGGATGGGAAGAGCTTTTCTGAGAAAATGCTTGAGAGGAAGCTGCTGGAGCTTGGCTGGGCTACGTTTTATGCTGGAGCAAAATAGTTTACTCTGCAAGATACTTGAGGGAGAAAGAGGGAGGGCTGGTCTTAGCACTTTCCAGTGGGAGGATTGTGAGGCAAGATACAGTGGCTGGGGACCAAAGAGAGAGGCTGGGGGAGAGATAGGTTTAATGGAGATTTTTCTGAGTGAAAAAAATCTATGTTTTGTGTGACATGACACCTTCTGTTATGTTACAAAATCCAAGATGTACTTGGTATGGTTAGTTGGTTTTTTCCTTTGCAAGATTTCTATCAATGTTGGTGAAGCACTCCAAGAGTGACCCCCTCAGGAAGAGGGCCCGTATTCGTGGGCATTTAATTTGTCAGGTTTGTTTTATATTGCTTTAAGGTTAGAGTAGTTGAGTTAGTAAATTTATGGGGTAGAGAAAGGAGGTGGTAGAGAGCGAGACATTGAAGGTACAGAAGTGAAAGTAGATGGACTCAAAAAATAGGTTTATATGTCATGAATAAGAAGGGGTCATCTTTTTCTCAGAAGCAGAGGAAAAAGGAGAAGCTTGGGAAAGGTAGAGCAATATTTTAAAGTGAAGTGGTGATTGTGCCTGGGAGAATTTCGGGAGAGACACTGAAGATGAGAGGTTATGCCCAGATGACCTTGCTCTTATCGTCTCCGTCAGTGGGGAGCAGTATCATTTGCTGGGATGAGGAAGCGGGGTTGAACATAGGGCTTGAGGAAGGCAAACGTTTTGGTCTGGTCCATCTGATTGAATAAATGAACAAAATGATTTCCAAGCAACAGAGAAAGGTAGTTTTAAATGTCATTGCATTAGTTCAGTAAACTTTTCTAGCAATGTTGCCACTTGGAGTAGAAATGAATCAAGTCTAGGGATATATGTTTAGGTAAGAAGGGCTGTATGCTATGCCTCAGGTTATGTTAGAAGGGTTGTTGCCAACTTTGTTGAAAGAAGTGGTTAAGTATATGCCCGTTTTGCTAAAAAAGAAAGTCCCACTAACTAATTTGTATGTCTTAGAGCATCTAATTAAAGTGTCTATACAGGTGTCCATATCATCTGTGATATCTCCATTTTTTGCCTTGCAGACTCTACCCTTGGTGGAGTTATCCAAATGCGATCAATTCCCCATTGGCTAGTTCAGTGTTCTGCTCCTAATGGGCTGTAGTAGATATGTTTCATGGCATTTCTCTACCCATCGTCGCTTGTAAAAAGGAACTTCCATGTGTAAAGTTCTCCCACTGAAGGGATAGACCAGAGAGCCATGGTTTCAACCAAATGGTGCTAGTCTGCCCTAGACCATAGCTGATTGGAGTATGGGAGTCCCCTGACGTGGGCCAGGTAAGCTGCAGTTAGAGATGTATGATCCTTGGCCCGGCAAGAAAAGATGAGCTAAGCCAATATGATTCTCCCTCTAGGGAATCTTATTTGATAAATGCTAAGATAAGAAACTGAAACTGGTTACTGAAATGGAAAGCATATCCTGAAGTCTACTTGTGGCTATAATGGTGGAATAGTCACAATTCCAGGTCCGGTTTCTAAAGGGACCTTAAGATGTAATCATAAAAATGTAATGTTAACCATTTGTTTTGAAAGAGCATTACCTTTGCAGCGCACGGATAAAATGATGTAGTGCACCTGCCGGAGGACCCGCGGGATGTCTTCTCACCTGAACGGTGGGAACAATTTAGTTGAAACTGGAGCAGTCCCATCCCTCCTCCTGCAGAAAGTGACTGCTCAGAGAACTCATAAAGGGACACTGAGACTGAAAATCCTGTCTCCAAGAATCTTTATCGTCTTTACTAAAACATGAGGAATGTGTATTACTATTTCTTCAATATAGAATTACTTCTATTTTGAAGCAAGAAGAAATTTTTAGGAGTATGAAAGAGTGCTGCAGAGCCGTCAAATCCCTCACTGACAGTTTGTATTCTCCGCGTAACCTTGAATGTTTTATTAGCAACGCCAGTTTGCTTTTCAAGATGCAATCTTACTACTCAAAGTAATCTCTAGTATACTTGCCAGATGAAAAAGTTTGTATCTGGTTAAATAGGATGCAAATTTGTCCATCCTGGTTTTGTTTCTTTACTCTGTACGTTGTTCTAACTCCGTTTCATCCTTGGAAGATGTAGTAAAGCCAATTAAAATTATATGCAATTTTCTGATGTTATAAAGCATGCATGACTCTGAGGGAGAAAAATGGCTAAAGGTAGTTGCTAGGGGCAACCGACAAAAAGGCTGTAAATTAATAGGCTTGCTCCTTTTAAATATGGCATTAATCAGATAGAAGGAGGGATATTTAAAATTATTTCTTAGAGGAAAAACTCATCTCATGTTAGGAAGATTCTAAACATATTTGTATGCCAAGGTGAACTTGAGGGCCTCTTGGGGGCCTCCTTGAAGGAATTACTGAGAAGCAATTCTGGAGAGAGACCTATGTCTTGCTGGATCAAAAAGAAAACCACAGAGCACGAGCTGATTCTCTAAAAAGAGGGATGATGACAAACTTCTGGAGTCAAGCCAAAATTAAGTAGGTTGGGAGGGAGAAGGTTTCTCCTAAAGCCATCAGAACACTGTGGATCAGTTGATGTTATTTCTGTTTTGTTTTCAGAATGTTTTAAGAGTATCTGCTTACATATTGATATTTATTTTAAGTTAATTTGAACCTTAGCTATTTGCATAATATATATATTTTTAATTGGAAAAGGGCTTGGAAGCTCATGCTAATTTATTCTTTCAATAAAGTTTGGGGCTTGCAATTTAGACTAGAAATAAATGCAACATTCTGCCACTGAAGTGCTGAAGGTATTTATGTATTTATTTTTTAAAGATTGGCCCCTGAGCTAACAACTGTTGCCAATCTTCTTCTTTTTTTTTTCTCCCCAAATCCCCCCAGTGCGTAGTTGTGCATTCTAGTTGTAGGTCCCTCTGGTTGTACTATGTGGGACGCTGCCTCAGCATGGCCTGATGAACAGTGCTGTGTCCTTGCCTAGGATCTGAACTGGTGAAATCCCGGGCTGCCGAAGCGGAGCATTTAAACTTAACCATTTGGCCATGGGGCCGGCCCCTGAAGGTTTTTAAATTGCAGGATATTTGATCCAGCAGCTCATGACTCTTCTGTCAGTCTGCTGCTGAAGACTTCTATAATATGTTTTGTAGTGTCATTAATCTGATGACGCAGGTGATAAATTCCTTTACAATCCACTTTTTTTTTTTTAAACCATCCAAAGTTTTCTCTCCTGGGTGGTATGATTACCAATGTGATATGATAAACTAATGTTCTCTCTTTGGTTTTAAGAAGTAGGAGGCTTATGCTTAATTTACTGCTCAACTACAATAGCCCTTTTAGTTTACTTTTCGTAATGTGACCTGAAAAACTAAAGATACAATTAGTGTGTAAGAATCCTAGTAAACTGTAAACTCTATGATGAGACTTTGGTTGTATTCACCACTATCCTCAGTGCCAAAAACAGTTCATATTTGGAGTTCAATAAGTATTTCTTGAAAAATTGGATCAATAGTTCATAGAGAAATGTATATGCAATTATAGGATTATATTTTTTATTGGGAAAAAATGAAACCCCACCAAATTACAAATTTTATTTGGTAAAAATCCATGTAAAGCAGTCAGAGTAGAGGGCTTTATAAAAAGTGATGAACTGAAATTGTCCTGATAGGCAAGAAAGGGACAAGGAGTTCATGGGGTGAGTAGCAGAAATAAGATAGAGAAGAAATCCCAGCTGTGTGCAGAGAAACAAACGTGGGTGAAATTCAGCGAAGTGGAGCAGGGGTTTACATTGGTATTACTCTTGTAAGGTGGTCCCTCTCTCTATGTTAATGATGTTAGGAAGAGAACATCACATGCAAATGAAGTAAACAGTAAGTTTTGAGATCTGATTAGGATGTTTGAGAAAGATCAGTTTAGGAGTCTGGTGAGGGTTTGAGGGACAATTAAATGAGATCAGGAAGACTGGCCTTCGCTTTAGAAGTGAACGTCAGTGTACTAAGCATTCTCTCCAGCCATTTGTAGTGTTGCTGAATTTCCTGCTGACTTGGCGGGCTAGAGGAAGCAAGCTGAATGTTTGGCGTTACCAGTGTCACCTGTTCTCTTTTGAAGCCATTGCTTAATTGGAGGAAACCCCAGGCCTCGAAGAATTATGAACTTTATTATGTGGTATAGGCACTTTTGTAAATTGCTGTGGGTGTCTAGCAGTGATGGCGGCCAGTTGTCACAGGTAATTATTTTTCTTGACTCTTACCAAGGAGTTTGAGCCCATCCAAAGAGCTTAGAATAAGTAGAAAGGGGAATCATGGTTAAAATCTTTACTCTTTATGTTTTTTTATATTTATTTATATAATAGTTTACTGTGCATGTGGCTTGTTTTATAAAGTGCCCCAAGTTTCTTTTGGAAGTTGTCATGGCATAAATAATAATTTTTAAAGAATGTTATTGATCTTTTACAGTTCTAAAAGTGTAAACTCTCAAGTATTAAATCAGCTTTTTGAGTGAAACCTATAGTTCGCAGGAAATACAGGGGATCTGTACTAATTTTAAAGTTACGGATAAGTGAAGCAGTGCCGGGAGGGTGGTTTTTGCAATTTGTTATTGAGTAGGAGAAAGGCCTCAATGAAGGGTAACATTTCAGCAAAGTCCCGGCAGAAGAAAGGGAGTGAGCCTGGCAGACATCCAGGGGAGGAACTTTCCAGACTGAGGAGACAGTAAAGAAAAAAAGGCTTGAGGCAGGAGTGTGTCTGGTATGTTGAGTCAAAACCAAGGAGTAGACTAAGTCAGGGGAAGATGGCAGGAGATGAGGTCAAGGAGTTCACAAGGGGCAGATTGTGTAGGGCTGTTTTGGGCCTTAGCAAGACTGCCTTCACCCCGAGTGAGAGAGGGAGTCATTGGGGTGTTTTTAATTTTTTTTTTTTTTGTGAGGAAGATTGGCTTTGAACTAACATCTGTGCCAATCTTCCTGTATTTTGTATGTGGGACACAGCCACAGCATGGCTTGCTGAGCAGTGTGTAGGTCTGGGCCTGGGATCCGAACCCATGAGTTCCCAGCTGCCAAAGTGGAGCATGCGAACTTAATGACTATGCCACCAGACTGGCCCCACTGGGGTGTTTTAAAGCAAAGGAGTGACATGATCCAATGCAAATTTTTTGTTGTTGTTGTTCCCCATGCCCACGATTCTATTGCTATCTTTCTTACAATTCTTTAATTAACTGCTGAATTTCCAGTGCCTGGAAAACAGTAAATGCTTAATGAATAACATGACTCAATAAATATTGGTGACATAAAATCTTTGCTTCTGGATTGAATGGGATTACTTATGTAATCTCCTTTATTTTATTTTATTTTTTTATTGCAGTAACATTGGATTATAGCATTATATAACTTTCAGATGTACATCATAATATGTTTTGAATTCTGTGTATATTACCTCATGTTCACCACCCAAAGACTAATTACAATCCATCACTACACCTGTGTGCCTAATCACGCCTTTCCCCCTCCTCCTTCCCCGCTTCCCCTCTGGTGACCACAAATCCAATCTCTGTTGCCACTCACAGGTATTTTAATGACAGGGCAGGGACTAGAGCAGATGTCCCTGACTCTCATTCATTATTTCCTGGTACCTAACTTTAGAATCATATGAAAAGCTTGATTTTCTTCCTGGCAGATACATTACCGTTTGCATCCAGCCTCCTCCAGTAAATGAGAGGCTCCTGGAAGGCTTCAGCTCTCTGAGGGCTTGGGGCCCATAATTCTCTGTGCTTTTTCCTGGTTACCACAGATCTGAGCTCCTCATAGCAAGACAGAAAGCCGAGGAGTCAGGAAAAGCATTTATTCTAGGCAAGGAAAAGGCAGAGTCGTCCTTCTGGCCTGTGACACAGTGGAAGAGTTCCTGAAAACTCATGGACAGAATGTTTCTTACAGAAGCATTTAAAATGCACCAGAAAAACTCTCTCTGTAAAGAAGGTATATTTTCCTTAGTTTTGTGAATTGCATAATTGTTTTATAAAGATAACAATTGCCCTTTGTCTTTTGACTAAATCTGTGATTTTCTGTATAAGATTTGTTTAAAGCTGAGTTTCGAGTAGCTCTGAGAACAGAACAGCTGTGCTCCATGCCAGACGGCCATTTTCCCTCCCGTCCCGGGGAGGGTGCAGCCGGGAGGGGCTCCTGTGGCCCTTCAGATCCATCTTCTGTCCAGGTGTGTGCGCTCGCCCTTCCCTTTCACAAGACCCATGTTGTTTTATCCGAGAGACCTTGGGACCTAAAGAATTGATGACCCCAGGCTCTGACTTATCTATGAAAGAATACAGCAAGGCCCTGAGGTTAGGCATAAAAAATAAAAATGTAAAAGATTATGAGGAATGGGAATTTTAATTTATTTACAACACTGGGAATGCAAAGTACATTTAATCCTTACAATGTGCGTGAGATGTTGCTATTTTTACTACTATTTCTGCTTTACAGATAAAGAGACTGAAATTTAGGGAGAATTAAATTACTTAAAGTTACAACCAAGAAGCAACCCCAAAGTGGGATTTAGATCTGAGCCCATTCTACTTATCCAGACACTAACAGCTTTCTGTCGTGTCCTGGACACTCCGGCAAAACTCTAGGGAAAAATTAGGAAAGGTGATAACATTTGAGGGAGTCTCAGGGACTGAATTCAGAAATAGGTAACACCAGAGGATCCTATACGTGGGATTGGTGATGGCCTGCTTCAAGGTCAGTGTGGTTGGTTCTCAAATTTCCGTGTGCTTAAAAACCATGTAAGGAGTTTCTTTCAAAATGTAGGTTTCTGGGCTCCAGCCCAGAGGTTCTGGTTAAGGAGGGGTGAGGCAGAGTCTGGGAATCCACATTTTAGTGAGTAGCCAGACGACTTTTATGTGGGTTTTCTGCAAATGATATTTCAAGAAGCATTGCTCAAAATTGAAATTCCGTAGTCAAAATCGCACCAGGCATTCAGGAGGCTTCCGGCTTCACATCCAGGACTTGGAAGACAACAGATTGATTCACTGCTCGTGAATGAAGATGAACAGGTTTTCTCCGATGGAGACTGTTTCCATTTATTCTGATTTGGCATTGGGAACTTAGAGAACATATACAACCAGCAGAGCAGCCCTTTTCTAGGTGAGAATACTGAAATTAAACAAAAATACAAAAAGGGAAATGTACAGCATGCTTTCTTTACTTTTTTCCCCTTACTTTGAATCTGTAAAGTTTTATTTCCCTCACACAGCCAGACACACTAGCAGAGACCCTCAGAGGATGCTAAAAATATTGCTCTTGTCACTACAGACTTCACATCCCCATTCCTCTTTTTCTTTCTGAATTCTTAGTGGAGAAGGTGTCTTGTCTTTCGCCTCTTGCTGACAAGAATTAGATTCCTGGGTTCTGAGTTACTTTTGTGATAGGTTCTTGCCTCTCCAGCCAAATCCACCAAATCCGCATTGATGCCAAGCTTTCGTTGTCATTTCCAGATGTCATTCAAACCCAACATCGACATGGGGCTCAGGCTGAGCAGGGGTTTTATTTTAAATAGGGAGCTCAGCCTGGCAACGAAAAGAACAAAAAAAAACCAAAAATTTCAAGGCTATGGTCCTGAATATAGGTTTGTTCCTTCATTCAACAAATGTTTATTGAATGGCTATTGTCTGTCAGCTACATGCCAGGTGCTGAGCTGATAAATAATTTATGATTAAAAGAATTGATTTAGAAAACTGCATTGTTTTTGGTTGCCTGTTGAAAACCTTTAAAATTTGCTTACCTGTTCTTATATTATAAGCTTCTTTAAACATATTAATAAATAAATCATTTTTGAGCCTTTACTCTGCCTTGTTGTGGGAGAACTCTATATATTTCCGGGCTGTGTAAGGAAGAACAGAGCACAAAGAGCATAGACAAGAGTCAAACCAACGTGGTCCCACCTCAGTTCTGCTTCCTTTTACCTGGGGGAGCTCAGGCAAGTTACTTCTCTCCTCTGAGCCTCATTTTTTGAAAATCTGTAAAGTATACCTTGGAAGATCTTTCTAAAGATTAAAAAACTAGAGAATGGAAAGCATTTGGCACACATTGAATGCTTAATAAATTTCAATCACTATTATTGTTGAGATTTTTCACAAGTCCTCAAGGCATCTGTTGTACAGCTGGGGACACAGACTTGTCCTTATTTAAAGGTCTACTGAAGGCAGTGTGGTGAGATCAGTCAGAGCGATGGCAGTGTGGTTGGAGCTGGGAGCAAGGTGAAGTGTTGGAAGGAGCTTCTCAGAAGAGCTGGTCCCGGAGACGTGATATAGACAAAGCATGGAGCCGCCCTCTCACTATATTTGCAAACGGATCTTCAGTGTCCATTATTCTATTTTGAGCTACACAAATAAAGAAATGTCAAAAATGTTAAGTGTCAAAAGAGAAAGAACAATTATTTCTGTAAGGGAAAGTTAAAGAATGTGTGATTATTTTCATCTAGGAACGTGATTCTTCATGTTTCTAGTCCATGAACCATTTTGGAAAGGCAAACAAAACAAAACAAAACAAAAAAGCCCACCAAAAAGATTCAAGACAACGAGAAAACTAATGATAGTGATTTTGTGTTTTTAGTGTCTGTTGATCTTACATGCCTGATAGAGGGTAAAGTAAGTGCTAATTTAATATGTGTTAATCAATGAATGTGATTTCCCTGTTTTCTGATGGATTTTTCAAAGCCACAAACAAAAACAATTTTGGTAAAAACAACTTATCTGGAGTGGGAGAACTGGTAACTTTTTAGGTTATACCAGTTGCATGATAGCCAGAGTGATGACAAAATCTATCATTCAAAATGGGACACTTTTGAGAATAAAAGGGGCCTTTATATTAATCACTAAGCTGAGACAAGTGTCAACCTGAATTGTTCTGGGTAGATAGGGATATAGAAGCAGCCTGATTACAGTTTTTATTTATTAAATACCTTATCATTAGTCATTTCTTAGTTAATATCAGAAATAAATTCATAACTCCTATAAAAAATAAGCTTGCAAAGGCAAAGTCATGCAAACACTGTGAGAAAAGTTGTGTTTAAAATAAAAGAGAATGAAAATGAATATCTATTGAATGGCTATTTGCTACACATTATATCTCCCAATCATAGATAGAAAGCTCAGAGAGATATATAAATTCCTCAAGGTTTCTTGCTAGTAAGTAATAGATATAAATAAGGCTTTAATTCCAGACCTGTCTGACTTAGAACTTTATCAGAATATACATTGACAGTTCTGGTCTAAAGCAGAAAGATGTTTAATAACTGTGTTTAAGTAAAAATTGTGATTCTTAGAAAAATCTATAGTGTCTCAGAAACAGCAGGAGAATTTTAGATGAAGAAGTAGATTGGACCTTTCCATGAAATTTGGGCTCTCTCTCCTTGGAATCCTCAAGAACGTGGGAGCAGCCCTCACAGTGCGGTAATTTAGAAAAAATTTGGAAAGGGCTATGAACTGTTATCCATGTACACAACTGCATCATTTTTGGAAGTTCTTTTCTTCACTCCAAAGGGCCATTCTGTTTTCTCAAAATTGAATGTTTTCAATTTACCCTTGCTCTGTGCTTTTTCTGTGCTGATAAATTCTGATTTCTTAAACTGGTTCACTAGTAACCTTATCTATATGTAAAAGACAAGATCAGGGTTATTTTGTGATTCCAAGCTTGAACCTGAGCTGTGCTCTCTCCTTACGTTTTGGCCAAGACTGGACACATCTGAAGGATAGTGGGATATTACACGAGGAATAAAGTTGCTGGTGACCTCTAACCTAGGAACATAGTGCTGGCTGGAGTCAGACCTCTGTGTTCAAATCTTGATTCACGTATGCAGTAGCTGTGTGGCCTTGGGCAAGTTACTTCAATTCTCTGTGCAGGGCCAGCTTCATGGACATGTGACCTGTATAGTTACATGGGACCTGGTGCTCAGGAGGACCCTGCTTTTGGTTTTAATGCTCTATTGTTCCTGTCTTGAAATTCATAATACTTTTTGAAGAAGAAGCCCTGTGTTTACATTTTGCACTGGGTCTTGCAAATTATGTAGCAGTCCTATTTCTAAGCTTTAGTTTATTCATTTGTAAAATAGGGAGAATAGTAAGTTCTTCCTCTTAGGGTACATAGAATCCTCCTAGGAAAAGATATGCCAGAGAGACGTTAGAGTCAGTTAATCCAAACTGTTTAATTCATTAAACAGAAAGAAATTGAACTGGACTATCACATGATGTCCAAGTCTCATATGGTTTGTTGGCTTAGCCAGCCGTGGACACGTGCCATGGGGTGGGAAGGGGGAAATTCGAAGTGCTCTTTTAAATGAGAATATCTGGGACATGTTAGAAGCACAAAGCATCCGTGGTAGGATGACATGAAGACTAGGGAAGGAGTTTCTTTTTACTTTAGCAAAGTTGGGCTGTGGACCACAGTGTGGCATCAGCACCATGGCTTGGGAGACTGTCAGTGGCCGGGTGCCAGTGCTGACAGCGGTGGTAAAGTTCGATTTTAGGTTTTCTAGGACCTCAGAGAGCCAAGCGGCAGGTAACATCCACCACCACTACCACCACGAAAATGAACTGACATCATCGTGGGAGGAGGAGGAAGAGAATGGCAGATGCCAGGTGGTTCCTCAGCCACTGTATTAAAAACACATGTGAGAAATTTCCTGCACCCTCTGAGAAATAATTGGAATGGATTTTTTAAGGGGCTAGAGGTACTTTAGAAGCTAGTGAGGAATTGACGTCAGACAAAGGTGTGTTGTTGATGAGATTAAGACCTGTTTTGTATTCTGTTAGTGTGGTTTGTGACGTGTAAGTTACCTCGACTTATGGGCTTCTTTTACTTCTGTTAATTAATGATGGGAAGAATTGGATCTCGATTATATTTAAAGCAACATAACATTTAAGCAAATCATAACTCGAACAGCAAAGGCAGGAAAAAAACAATCCTTAATAAAAATGTTGCTAATTCATCCCTTCTTTATAAAATATAATAGTGGATTATTACTGTGGTGTTAGAAAGGTTTTTATTTCTTGCTCACACCTCAGTTCATGAAGTTGAAGGCTATTTAGTATGCAAGTGAGGTTCTCTTCATGATACTACATTTATGCTGTAGATTTAAATATGGATAGCAAATCAGTACGTATCCCCAATTAGCCAATGCTATTATATATGTAAGTAATCAGTGTCCACAAAAAATGTTAATTTCTGATTATGCATAGATAAAAGTTGTTTCCCCCTTAGTAGTTGAAGTTTGGTATAGTAAATAAGGCCCTTTGAGAGCAGTGATGGATAAAGAACTGATGGTGGATTCATTGTAGCAAGTTGTAAAACGGTTAGCCCAATGGAAGAGAGAAAACCAACAAAAACCAAATCCACCACACATTTCTGGGAGCAGTAGAAGAAAGAGGACTTAAACTGTTGGTTTGACACTTTGTGCAATGTAATTTTAAAACAGGCCAAACTAGGAAGATTTCTCAGTCTGTCCTGCCTACCAGGGAGAAGAAATATGCCATTTAACAAATACCTTGCCCAGGTGTTTTGCTTCTACCAGCTGGCAACTGCAGAATGTAGTACCATGTTCTACTCGCCAGGAGACATTACAAGTTCCTGGGGAGTTAACAAATAGAAAATATCCAGGCACGCTCAGCAGGAACAATGCTTTAATATTCTTAACCTGCTGAAGGCAGTGGAAAGTGTTCATTAGAACAGTTGTGCAAATGAGTCACATTTATATTGCCCTCCTAACCTGTGTTTCTTGACTGAATGCTGCCCTGAAAAAGCATTTCCATAGGCGCAAAGTGCTGCCAGCAGGCCAAGACCTCTGCTCTGAAGGTTTGTGAATATAGAGAGCTTTGTTTTCATTGAATGTTTGAACCATCTTAGTTAATAACCTGTGTGAGAATATTTACCCAAAAGAACTTTCTTTTATGCCTCGCTTTTGAATGTTTAAAACTTGAACTGAATTTGTTACTTAGAAACATAAACAATAGCTTAAGCTATACATTTTGTAGCCCTTTAAGTGACCAAACAGATATAATGACCCTGAGCTTGGTCAATTCACCGCACCTTTATGTTAACCTGAAGGAAAGGACTCCTAGAAGATTTTGCTCTCATTTTGAAATACCATCTGCTAAATTGCTAAATTATGTTCTAAGTTTTTTTTTTTTTAATGAAGAACAACTTAAAAGCACTAAGATAATTTTACTTGCAGTTGTGGTCTTGAAAATGATGCAAAATGTTACTGCTTCATGGTTTTGGCAGAGTCCTTCAACCTAAACCAATGAGTCCAAAAGCATACTCTTATTATTTCATTTGCTGACAGTTCCAGGTTCCTGGTACATATCTTATATTTCCTTATTCATGGAAAATCTTTTCTTCTCAATGACATACCTTTAGAAATTCTCATACTGAAATATGTTGTTGTACTTAGATTACACAAACTCAAAGAGAAACTTGAGAGAGAAAAAGCCCAATATTTCCTTGACATTCCCTACAAGCAAGTAATTCAAAAGAAATGCAAAACCAAGAGACAAAATTCAGAAAGGAAAATTACAGGAATTAAATAATCACAACTTCTGTGTTGATGATAAAAACTCAGAAAATGTTGTGATTATCTGAATTATTTAATTTTAATAAATGGAGCATCATTTGTTTAAAAGACATTTTCATATTATTGGCTCTTTTTTTTTCTTCAACTAGTGTTTTTGCAGGAGGCTGCCTTTGAAGCAGAGAGATCTAGCAACTATCTAGAAATATTTAACATCCCACAGAATTATCTGACTTCCTGTAGCAGTTAATAAAACCATATCAAGTAATTTAAATTGGATGAGCTGGCTGAGAATAGATGTCGTGCAACACACATCAAATCGCTCTTTAACATTCTGGGAAGAGTGACTCTCCTCAGCTGGATATTCCATTTCAACACACAGCTGCTTCATCCGTGGCGGGTCATTTGCAGCAGAGGATGTTCTCTGCGGGCAACTCAAGAGTGTTCGCCTGATTAGAGGAACCACAGGGAAAGCACTTTGGACTCAACTTACAATATATTTGCTTTGACATGTTTAAATTTCAGTGTTTAAAGACATGTCAAGATATTTTGGATAAGGCAGATCTGATGAACGCAACAGAAGATTTTATGAGGCCGAGGGGAAACATACGACAAAATTCTTCATCCTCAGAGAGGTACTTTTTAAAATGAATTCAAATTAAGTGCAATAAAGGAGTTTTTCTCTAAGTAGACTGAGGTTTGGTAATTCCAAAGTACCATCTTAGAACGTTTAAAACCATGAGAAACACCAAGTTGTTCGTTCGTTTGTTTTCATGTCACGCATAGAGATGATACTTTTTAGAGGGAGACTTTCTAAAAGAGAATGACTTTATATTCTAAGCCAGGTTCGGTTAACTATGATTCATGGGCCATATCCCACCTGTTTTGGTATGGTCCATGAGTTAAGAATGATTTTCACTTTTTTTTTTAAGTTAATGTTTATTGAGTGATTATTCCACGCCAGGTGCTACGTGTCTTAACTCATTTAGTCTTCAGTCTACTCTAATGAGGTTGGCACTATCATAATTCCCATTTATCAATGAGGAAACTGAAACAGAAATCCAGGGACGCCCAGCTAATAAGTGACAGAGCCAGGATATAGGCAACATGACTCCAGAATCTGTGCTTTCAACCAGCATGCTGTACTACCCCTGAAACCTAAACTCCCTAACGTGCTATTTATGTCCTTCTACCACTTGTTTATCCTTATTCTCCAACAGCTCTTTCAGATATCTTTGGCTCCAGACAAATGAAACTTCCATTCCCAATATATCTTCTGATCTTTGCAGGCTGTGGATTTTCACTAAGGGTTGTCTCTCTAACTGGAATGCTCTTCTCCCATCTCTGTCTTTCCAAGGCCTGCCCACCCTTCAAGAATTAGTCATTATTATTAATAACAAACTAGAAGATAAGATGCTGTTTATAATGAGACCAAAACTTTTAGCTACCAACTAAACAAAGAAGAGGTTTACACAATCATAGGAGAAACTTTGAATAAATAGAATGATAGTCACAGTTTTAAGTGGCTGAAAAAAAAGTGAAAAGAAGAACCATATTTCACGACACGTGAAGATTGTATGAAATGTAAATTTCAGCGTCCATAGATAAAGTGTTGTTGGAACACAGCCATGCTCACTCATTTTGCATCATTGATTATATATTGTCTTTTGTATATGGCAGCTTTTGTGCACAGTGGCGGAGGAGAGTTGTTGCAACGGAAACCATCTAGCCTACAAAGCCTAAAATATTTACTATCTGGCCCTTTACAGAAAAAGTTTGCCAACTCTTCAATTATTTAATTTCTGGTTTTGATCTACAATTGCATAATGAAAAATCAAGTCATTTTTATAGTTAAACTGGACTTTATGTCATAATTATTTATGCACTCACCTTATGAACACATGAAACAAGTTTGATTGGACCATGGGATTATTTTGCTTTGGCATTTTCATGGCATTATGGTAGGTGCCCTGTCAATACTTTTTGAAGGAATAGGTGAATAAATTGACACATGAAGCTGAAAAATATCAGTACTGAAAGAATAATCCATTTTAGTCATGTACTTTTTCTTCTGATTTACTTTATACTGTAATTTTGAAGACTTGCTTAATTTAGTAATATTTGTCATGTCCCTGAAGTAATTAATTGCCATAAATTTGAAAACAATACTACATTTGTGGAATCACAAACTACATTTCTGCCTGATTTAATTCAGCTAAATGTAATCCTAATTAGATGTGTGGTGTTCTAGCTTTTGGTGTTCCCAATTCATTTTTTATGATTCCTCTATGCCGTGCAGTATTAAAAATATATGCAAATCTCTATGATTATTCACACTGAGAGACAGAAGCCTCTGTGATCTGTAATCATCCATTTATACATAAAGAAATTGATTTGTAGAGAATCAATAACTAGATGGCCTTGGAATATAAATCTGAGATTTCTGCTGTAGAATGGCTTTCTCCTAGTAGACTCTTCTTCTGGTTCTGAGTCTGAGGCTTCTGTGATTATTGATTACAATTATTTTTAAATTTAATGACTCTCTTGGGACTGTTTTTGAGGTTGAAGTCCGTCCAAAATGCAAAACTTCTGAGTTAGTAAACAAATAAATCTCTAATCTCATCAAGCAGATTCTGTACTGGAAGCCATGTAAATTAGAAACATGGTGTCTCACAATGCCATTAATAAAGTCACATCAGCATTATTTAATTAATCACATGTACAACAGTGAGGTTTTAGAGCCAGGCCAGCATTACTGTGAGAAAGAGTTAGTTATATAAATCTTAATGTGAGAAACTTTTAAAAACCTTTTAGAACAGACAGGTATATCAGAAAAACCTACCTAGGTAAAGAATATTAAAATAGTATTTAACTTCTTTTTATGAAATTTTAAGATGTATATTTGAGATGTAACATCATTTGAACAAAAAGGACCATCACTATTTGCTCATATCTAAAATAAATAGAATAATTCTTTTAGAATGACGTTGATACCATATTAATCTTTATTACATTGCTTGATATAAAGTCAAAATTATACCCATGCTGTTTATAAGGATGAGGTCTATGGTAGTGTAGAAAATTTGGGTAAGAGTTAGGAAAGAATTTTAACGATTAACATTTTTTAGGGTATCAGTTGAAATTCGACATTTTTTCGCTAGGAATATGTGAAACTCAATTGGCACTACTGACCACTTTAAATGACCTCTAGTTGTATATGAAGGAAGTATTTTCAGTAGATTCTATAGCTACTGTTTTGTATAGGATTTCTCTTTTAAGTCAATCTATCTATAGAGATACAGACATAGATATAGATATTATAAAATAGTTTTCATATAAACAAAATAGTAAATATCACGTTACCTTTTTTTAGGGGTTTTTAAAAACACATGTAAATGATTGATCAATAAAATGTAGTTGGGGAAAATGAGTTAGATAAAACTACCTTCTAGGAAGTAAAGGAGAAAAATTAGAAATACTTACAACTATGAAAGGAAAATTATGTAACATGATTTCACATGTAAATCTTTAAAGACATTTAAATATACCAATTTATAAATACAAAATAATGCATGCAACTTGCAGGCATATTATCCGGCACAACAATATAATGAACAATACCACCTAAATCAAGAATCAGAACACGATTAATAGTATCATCCTGGATCCCTTCACAGATAATGATTATTTTGAATTTTGTTTATATTATTCTCTTGCCTTTATTTTAAAAGTTTTAAGGGCCAGCCTGGTGGCATAGTGGTTAAGTTTGCATGCTCTGCTTCAGATCCCAGGTACAGGCCTGCACATCACTCTTTAAGCCATGCTGTGGCGGCATCCCACATACAAAATAGAGGAAGACTGGCACAGATGTTAGCTCAAGGAAAATCTTCCTCAAGCGAAAAGAGGAAGATTGGCAACAGATGTTAGCTCAGGGCCAATCTTCCTCACCAAAAAAAAAAAAAAAGAGTTTTATATATCATTAAAAAATTGCTTAATTTTGCTTATCTTTGCACTTCTGTTTTTTTTAATCTTTGGTGTTGTATCTGGCTTTATTCCATTTGTTTTCCCTGCAGTAAAATATTCCATTGCATGAATATAACCACAAGTTGTTTATCCATTATCCTATCATTGGACTTTTGGGCAATTTCCAGTGTTGTCCCCCTATTTTATACTGTACTGCTATGAATATGGGTGTAAACATCTTTGATACATGTTTGCAAAATTTTTCTAGGGCATTTGGTGAAGAGTGTAATTTCAAGATCATAGTTTATGCAAGAGCTTTATCCTATTATCATATAGTGGCAAATTGTGTTCCAAAATGCTCACACCAGTTTACACTATCACTAGCAACATTCCATTTGGTCCTCATCCTCACTAGCATTTGATATTATCAGTCTTCTTAATTTGTGCCAATCTATGTAAAATGATCTCATTTTGACCTTAATTTTCATTTCCCTGATTATTAAAGAGGGTGGACATCTTTTTATATTTTTATTACCATTACATGTTTCTTCTTTTGCCAGATGGCTTTTGTCTTGTCTTGTCTTTTGTCCATTTTTTACTCTCGATTGGGTTATTTGTCTTTTTCTTATTGATTTGTATTACATGGGTTTTATAAAACCATTTCCCTAAATAAAATTACCCTTAAATACAACAAAAAACACCAGCAAAATATTTTGGAACCCAACAGGATTTCAAAACATTATGTGGATTCTGTAAAGCAGTGTTCATTTTTATTTATGTAAAATGGTCTCCAACAGGAACATGTCCATCTCTGGTTAAATATTGTGTTTAAAGGTAGATGGCAGACTAAACCGTATATATATAAATGTAGTAACTAGAACTGTGTTTACATTTTTTAAACCTAGAATCGAGTGGTCTTTCATCCTAAAGCCTTTAGATTCTAATATATCTATTTTTGGGACAAGCTGGGTACTAGACTTGGCTCTGACACTTTTATTTTATATTATTAATCATCATTTATATTATACTTCATTGAAAATTCTTCTACTGTCTATAGAATTAGAAAGTTCAGCATGATAACTGTTTAAGCCATTGCTACTATGTCTGTATTTTTTTAAAGTCCTTTGAGTAGTATATCATTATGTCATTGTCAATGGTAACATGATATCAATATAAAAGGCACTTAAGCATCATTATACTAATTATTATAATTATTTAAAATACAACTTTAAAATCCAATTGTGCCCTAAAGTGATATTTCAGCTGTAAGAGGAGAGTGTGTTATTTGAAGCATGAGCTTTCCTTGGTAGGTGTCTTTCATTCTTTCCTTCATTTGTATCAGAAAAGGTCACTATCTGGGGATAATTATTCACTTCACCTTTCTACCTGGTGAGATGGCTTGAATTCCCAAGACGTTTCCTTTCAGTGCCCCTCACTGGGTCTCAGGCCCTCAGGCCAAGACTAATTTACTCCTTGACCTCATATGTTTACGGTGGCGTTAACAATGACTATGTTGGATTCCGTGCTGAGTATATTCTCATGCTGTTGTTTCGTATATAAAAGAGCTCTCTACACTGCTGGTATCATCAGACACTTAAACCAGTGCTTCCCAGGTGGGGTGAAAATTCATCTTCAATCCAGTTTCTGAAGAGTAGAGAAACTATATGGGAAAATGCCTCTGAGAACTTTGTGTGTCTGTATTGTCTGATAATAGCAGAATTCCTGAAAATTACATCTAGCCAGGATGCTGTGAGGATTAAATAATATCCGTGTCTGATATATAGTAAGTGTTTGTTAAATGTTACCAATGAAGAAAACAATGTGATTCTGTATTGTTATAAATCTTTACAAATTTGGTGTATGCCATGCTTTGCTATTAATTCATAGGACTGCCTTACTAATGCTGTATTTTTAACGTAATAGCATCTCTCCTTTTATAGTTTTTTGGGGACTACTTTTGTAATGGTTTTATCTCCCATAATCAGCTGAAAACTAATTTGACTGGGACTTTGTCTCATTTATCTACATGGTACATAGGAAACCACTTTATATATAATAAATGCTTAATAAATATCATTTTGTTTGAATTAGTAAATGATCCAGGGCATAATTACATCATAACCACAGACTTAAGAAATGTAATGGCCGTATAAATATAGCAGGTATTCGTTTGAACTTTTAAATAACAGTCATAATTATAAAGCCATTATCATGTCAAGGTGGCTAGTGGTTCTGGGGGCTATGTTATAACCACTTTATCTGGTTCACTAACACCAAATTATCAGTTGGAAGCTTGATCTGAGTCCACATTCAAGAGTAGGTCATCTTCACTTTCCTCCTACTTGGGTTCAAGAATTTATTTTCAACAACACAGAAAATAGATTGAGATAGAGATGTTTAGGGAAAAGCAAAATGGTGCTTTTCTCACTTGTGAAAGACAGTTGCTAATGGTAAATTTTAGACCTTGTATGTTACCTCGTTAAATCTTACTATGAAATTATATAACATATTTTCTTCCTGGAAGAGAGAAATGATCTTCTTTATCCCCATGCCTACTCATTCTTGAATCTAACAGTTATAAATTGTATAACAATACTGCCCCTTTTGTCCCCTTCTTGTGGCTATCTTTTCCGGAGAGGAGTAAGACAAGAAACAAAGTAGAGCTTCTTCCAAAATTGTAACTTCTAAAGGCACAGTTCTGGAAAAAGAGAGTGAGAGAGAGGTTAAGTTTTTCTCAAAGCCATCATGACATGCCTTAATTCTAGCCTGTCGTTTTGTTGACCTAGTCTTTGTCAGACCTAATTTTGCTAAACGAAGCTTTGTTCTACTATCTTTTATAGATCCTAAGATAATATCTCAAGTCATTCTGCAGGGGGAAGTTTTAAACTGTGTGAATTTTTCTCCTTTACCAAGGTTTCCTGATATAAGTCATCTAAGAATAATTTACTCCCACCTATCAGTTTTAGCAAAGACGAATGAACTGGAAAGCTCACACAATGGAAAATGGGGCCAGTCTCTGCCATAGCTTTTGTTTCAGTAGGATATTGAATGTTTAGAATGCTTTGGCTCGGGGAGTCCTGGATGTTGCTTCCAACTCTTGATTCCTGCCTACATCCTTCTTGGGTCCTGTTATTCATTCCAGAGTTAGATTTGTTCTCCAGCCTGGCTTTATGCTGAGATTCTGTTCAGAGCCAGACCTGCTTGACTTTCTCTGCTTCTGGCTCAAATCCCAAACAGAAATCTGTCTGGATAGATCAAAGAGTCAGATGGTCAAGGACCGTTTGTAAGCAGTTGTGTTGTGTATTTGAGATTTTGGTGAATTCTTACAGTATCAAACAAAATAGTGGAGCCCGATTTTTAAAAATAGTTCTCACTTGGCATTGTAATGCGTGAACACAGTATATGAGGCCAAACAATACTTATGGGTTATTATTACAAACAACCTGAGTCTTGTTTCCCAAGGAGAACAATTTTTATCTCATTTTAATTAAATGAATATTCATTTTTTATATCATTAGGACATTATAAATAATGTTGATTGCTGACATGGATCTATTCCTATTCTAATTGTTTTTACTTTTTGTCTGTGCCACACAATCAGAACATTTACTTCCAAATTATGTCCAATTATATTACTAATTTTACAAAAAAATTTAGCTCAGTCAGAATTTTAATCAACATATTATATTGCTCTGGAAAATACTCTTTTGTTCACTAATTGTTTCAAGGTTTTTTGAGCAGGAAGTGTGTTGGACTTTTCCTGTGTGTGCCTTAGAGCAATATGCTAAACATGAAAAGTACTCAGAGAGTACCTTAATTGATAGAACAAAGCTTGCAATGTTTTTCTTTTCCATTCTTATTGTTTTTAAACTGATAAGCTCACAAGTGTATAACATTTAAAGACATCCCTCTCTGCCTCTCTAATCTACACATATATTCCCCAAAGGAGCAAACAGTATGTACTTTATTTTCTTATAAAGTACATTTAAGAAGCTCTAAACTTGTATTACAAACCAGTATTTCTCAAACATTTGGTATCAGAACCCTTTTACACTCTTAACAATGATTGAGGACCCCAAAGATTTACTTTAGAAAATTCTGGCAAACACAAATGTGCACAAGCACAGCATTCCATCAGCTGATAGAGTGATGATGTCAGCATGTATCACTTAGCCTCTGGAAAAGTTCCCTGTACACTTGAGATAATCAGAGTGAAAAAGTCAAATAACAACTTAGTTTTGTTATAAAAGTGGTTTTATTGTTGCAGAACTAAAAGGGTCTTGGTACCTCCAGGACTCCTGAGACAACACTTTGGGAACTGCTGTATAAAACGTGAATTGGCAATAACAAGAAGTAGTTGTAGAGTAGCTTGAAGTTGGCAATGTAGTTTCCCAAATGTTTTCTATTTGACTTCCCCAGTCGCACCGAAAGATTATGATAATATCCTTGTAGAGGTAGGAAAAAATTATGTTTAGGGAAATTAAGTTATTGGCTCAAGGGAGCTCGACTTGTAAAATTAAACTCAGATCTTCCAATTGCAAAGCCTGTGATTTTTCCATTATAACATATTTCCTCCCATACCTGTGCAACCTAAAAAGTCTCCATGAAACTAGGTTAGTTGAGTTAAACCTAGTTCCATCACAGCCTCCAGAGCATGAGACTGATTTGAATGAGAACTGAAGCCTCTAACTTTCGAGTGATCCTGTGATGTCTGGTCTGGTCGTGGTGACACCTGAAAAGTGAATTTGGTTCAAAAGTAATGTATGGATTTGAAGGTCTTTCTTAGTTGGATCCTTGGTTGTTCTGGGATCACACCTATTGTGAACCTATAATTCTGTCTCAGAATGTAGCTGTGCTCTTGAGAGAGACCTGATAGGCACAAATGGTTTGCAGCTGGGCTACACTGCTCAGGGTCACCGGATACCCAGACAGACCTGCCAAGCCTTTCCTAGGCTGCGCTGTAGCCCCCAGCACTAGATTAAAATGGCCGACAGCCGGGAGCAAAAATATCAAACACCATTTGCCTGGGAGCTGGCCCTAGTGTATTTATGTCTTTGGAGGACTGCACTCACTGTACTGTCTTTAAGTTTTAACCTTTGGGCAAATCAAAATGACAGCACCGTACACCCTATAAATCAAAATGGACAGGGTCAAAGACCATTCTTTATCTCTGTTGCTGCTCAGGGCTTTGATTCTTCAAGTATTAAACATGAAGAAAATATGGATCACCGATGTAAGGGACACAAGTATGTGCTGGGTAAGAAGCTATAAATAACAATGTTAAAGTTTTCTTTGAAATGCATGAAAAGGAGGGATGAATTTATCGAGGTGGTATAAAAGGCTCTTTGTTTGCAGTAAACTGAACTAGCTAAATGGAATAAAATGACTGCTTTATTGAAATAAAAAATATAGTATTTTCTAACCTATACATTTTATTTGTTTTGCTTATCTGCTAAAAACAAAGCAAAACAAACAAAGCAATAACCATCACAACAAAGGTCTCTTCTGTTGACTGAGAAGAGAAAATCCATATTTCTTTATTCGGCATTTAGGTGACTTGTCAATCTTGTGCCCAACTCGAAGCTATCATTTTCACGTGGTCTCCGCTTCTCCAAACCATTGCCCAGCTAAGCCAGGTTGGCCTATGTATTGTTCCATGGTTTCCCACCTCTGCCCTTCTGCTCACATGGCTCCCCCAGCTTAGAGTGCTCTTTCCTCACTTCCTTTCTTCGCTGATTTCTACGCATTCTTTGAACCTTTCTTTACCTGTCCAGCGCATGGCAGTTTCTCTTCCTCTATCCTTCTAGAGTAGGGGTTGGCAAACTTTTTTGGTAAAGAAGGTAAATGTTTTAATCTTGATGGGCCGTAAAGTCTCTGTTGTAACTACTTGATTCTGCTGTTTTAGTACAAAAGTAGTCCTGGACAATACTTAAACAAAGGAGCATGGCTGTGTTCCAGTAAAATCACCTACAGATAATTTGTAATAATTATTTATGAAGGAGCCACAGTTTGCCAATCCTTGTTCTAGAGCATCTGTTGTGATTGGCGGTTGTTTATCAGGTACTGTCTTCTTTCTTACTGTTTCATGTGTTTATCCAATATTTACCCAACTAGGCTCTAAGCTCCATGAAGACAACCTTATCATTCTTTATGTTCCATATATCTATCCTGGTACCGTAAACATGGCCTGTAGTCAGACGTTCAGATATTTGTGATTGGCTTAAATACCTTTTAAGGCAAAAAACCCCCACTTGATTCCTCTCTGATTCCATTCTGTTGCCCCTTCGTTTATGTACTAGTTCTTGATGTTTGGTTTATGTGTTGCTTCTTTGCTGAGTGCAGGCATCAGCCCATGTTGAGATGTAGTGTCTTACCTCTCTATGTTAAGATATATATTAAAGATCAGGATAAATGCTTTAATGTGTATCCTAAGAAAAGAGTTTTATGACTTATATGCTGACGGAATGGTTATGATGAGACCTTTTGCTTAGCCTGCCAACATAGCACACATTTCTTAGGAGAACAAAGTACCATAGGTTGGCCTCCTGATAGAAAGCCTGCTGAGTTTTACCATTTAATAAAAGAGAGTACACAGTGTAATTTGTACAATGTCAAACTTCAGAGAACAATTTATAACAATAATGTTTCTATTTACAGCATACCACTAAGGAAGGGACAATAAAATGTCAAGTTTGACAATGTCCACTGATTGATGTTAAGGTCAGAAAGGGATATATTTCTATTCTCAGCATTGCAGCGTCACTTGGCACAACAGAGGGCAGAATACAATCAACTTTGAATTCTTTTCAAAATTCAAGGCTTTGGAAAGGACAGCAGTCTAGATGTTATGTTTACCCAAGAGAAGCTGCAGTATAAAAACAGAAACAATTGAAAATTGCATGTTTCCAGTTTCTTCTTTTTTCCTCTCAGTTAGCCTGGAAAAAATTCTGATACATAGTCCAGTCATCAGTTTTTATTCATACTGTGTTGTAACCATCTATTTGCTTATGTTAACTGTTCCTTGCAAATGCTATACTCCCATTTTCTGGTGATATACATGGGGTCTGAGAAGATTAATTATAAGCCATGAGATTTGTAGAACTGATGAGGGGGAAAGTATAGCCTCCCAGGTGACAGTGAATTCAGATGCCTCATCTTGGAATATGAATTAGCATGATTCACTGGTGGCAGGGAATGGTTATGCTGATCACAGTGAAGAATGTGATGTGTGTCAGCTACTTCTCTTTATAATAAAATAGCACAGAGCTAAGTATAGAAGTATGTCATTCTTGTACCAGTGTGTGGGCTTAAATGTTCAACTTTGTGTAGGCATTTAATACATTCTAGATTCTTCACATGTTGGTAAAGTCATAGAATTTCTGAAAGTGTATTTCTTACTCACACTCCATCAAGATGTTGATGTTTCAAAGCAAACCAGTGAGCAGCTGAGCTCAGCACCGTGGGCGGGACCAACAGGGCTTGAAACCTAGTTGAACTAAGGACTTTCCTGAGTGATGTGTGATGAGATCAGCTTGCCTAGGAGGTGGAGGATGATATGCTTTACTGCTGGCTTATGTAGATGTCATTGCTTTTTCACCACCTAGGGAACACCCAGAGGCATTGAAATAGCATCACCTCTCACCCCACACAGAGTCGTGTGACACTGCCAATGGTATAGCCATTGTTGAAGCAAACTCGCAGGAACAAAAATATTGAAATCAGTCAAAAGTAGCCACACATGTAGAAAACCAGACACTTACCCAGAGAACTCAAGCTGCGTGGAACAGCTTCAGCAGTCTCCATGTAGACACTGAGAGGCTGATGTTAGTTATTCATCTTTCCACTAATTAGTTATTGAGCTCACACTCTATGCCAAGGGAGACATATGAGCAGAATAAGGTAGACTTAACTCTTGTGCACGTGGAGCACATGTTACAGCCAGATAACTTGGTGGTTACAATGCTTTTAAGTGCTACAAAGGAGGAGTACAAAGTGCTTTGAAAGTCTGTAATAAGGGGAATTGAAGTGACCAGGTTTGGAGAGAGATTTGGGACAGGAAATTTCCCTTGAAGCAGTGACATTTAAGTTGCAATCTGAAGGATGACTAGAAATTAGATTGAAATGGGGGTGAAAAGAGAGGGCAAATGTCCCAGGGAGAGGGAGACAGTCTGTGAAAGTTCAAGATGAGCGTGACAAAGTTCTGGATCTACAAGAGTGCTGGTTTGGCTTGGAGCTGGATGAAGCTCAATTGTATTTTTTTTCCTGAAGAAAGAACAGGACAACAGAATTTTTCACATTATTCAAGTTAAATTATATATCCCCAACTCCTTGCAGTATAAAGCCAAAGACTTCTCTCTCACCTTGGTATTTCCATTTATTACCACTGTTATCAACCCCATTTTTATAATTATTACCATAGTTGTATAGTGTCTTTAAGAAGTATTTTTACATATGCTGTCTCATTCAATTTCACAATTAATGTGAATAAGAATCAGAGTCCAGGGTGGAGACTCTGGAGAGTCTCCATGGAGAGTGTCGGCATAAACCTCACAGTTTTGTTTTAGGCCAATTCTAATGTTTACAGGGAAAATCAGACAGATGTTAACAAAAATCATTTTTGATTTCCAGCCCAGCCACAGGAGATTCCTATTTTATGTTTCTCGGAATTTATAAATCAGCCATATCACTGAGAATCATGTGTTTCCATTGAATATGATCTTTTAATAAATGTCATTTCCCTGATGATTAGGGATGTTGAGCACCTTTTCATATACTTGTTGGCTAGTTGTATGTCTTCTTTAGAAAATGTCTGTTCAAGTCTTTTGCCCATTTTTTTCATCTTTATTGGGATATAATTGATAGATAACATGGTGTAAGTTTAAGGTATATAACGTGTTGATTGATACACTCATATACTGAAAACTTATTGCCAGCATGGCATTAGCCTTCGCCCATTTTGTAATCAGGTTACTTATTTATTTATTTATTTGCTGTTGAGTTGTAGGAGTGCCTAATATATTTTGGATATTAACCCCTTATCAGATATGTGGCTGCAAATATTTTTTCCCATTCTGTAGGTTGCCTTTTCACTGTGTTGATTGTTTCCTTTGCTATGCAGATGCTTTTTTAGTTTGAAGTAGTCCCACTTGTCTATTTTTGCTTTTGTTGCTTGCACTTTTAGTGTCATACTTAAGAGATCATTGCCAAGACCAATGTCATGAAGATTTTCCCCTATGTTTTCTTCTACAGTTTCTTACAGTTGAATTTTAATCCATTTTTTTATTTATTTATTTTTTATTTTATTTATTTTTTTAAAGATTTTATTTTTTCCTTTTTCTCCCCAAAGCCCCCCGGTACATAGTTGTGTATTCTTCGTTGTGGGTTCTTCTAGTTGTGGCATGTGGGACGCTGCCTCAGCGTGGTCTGATGAGCAGTGCCATGTCCGCGCCCAGGATTTGAACTAACGAAACACTGGGCCGCCTGCAGCGGAGCGCGTGCACTTAACCACTCGGCCACGGGGCCAGCCCCGAATTTTAATCCATTTTGAGTTGATTTTTGTATTTGATGTAAGATAAGGGTTCAGTTTCATGTTTTTTGTATGTGGGTATCCAGTTTTCCCAACACCATTTGTGAAGAGACTATTGTTTCTCCATTGTGTATTCTTGGTACCCTTGTCGAAGATCAGTTGACTGTATATGTGTGAATTTATTTCTGGACTTTCTATTCTGTTCCATTGGTCTTTATATCTGTCTTTGTGTGCATCATTCTGTAAAACCACACTGAGATATAACCTCACACGAGTTAGAATGACCATTATCAAAAAGTAAAAAGTAACAAGTGTTGGTGAGGATGTGAAGAACATGGAACCCTTGTGCACTATTAGCGGGAATATAAAATGGTGCAGCCATTATGCAAAACAGTATGGAGATTTCTCCAAAAATTAAAAATAAGATTACCATATGATGCAGCAATCCCACTGCTGGGTATATATCCAAAAGAATTAAAATCAGGATCTCAAAGAGATATTTGCACTCTCGTTCATTCTAGCATTATTTGCAATAGCCAAAATGTAGACGTAAAGTGAGGGTTCATTGATGGATGAGTGTGTAAAGAAATATGGTATGTATATACAATGGAATATTATTAAGCCATGAAGAAGAGGAAATTTTATCATATGCAGCAACACGAATAGACCTTAAAGGCATTATGCTAAGTGAAATAAAGTTGTCACAGAAGGACAAGTAATGCGTGATTCCAATTATATGAAGTATATAAAGTAGTCAAACCCATAGAAGCAGAAAGTAGAATGGTGATTGCCAGAGGCTGGGGGTAGAGGGAAATGGGAGTTGGTTTACAATGGGTATAAAGTTTCAGTTATATAAGTTGAAAAAGTTCTAGAGATCTGTGTAACATTGTGCTTATAGCGGATGACACTATACTATACACTGAAAAATTTGTTAAGAGGGTAGATCTCATGTTATGTGTTTTGTTTACCACAATAAAAAAAAAAGAAATATCACTAACTCATTACTTTATCTTGGATGCTACTAAGGTAGAACCATCTGAGGGACAGAGAGGTGGAACAAATGTGGGAAAATGGATTCTTCTGAAGAAAGCATATGGATTGATGAACATTTAAGATTCCTTTAGCTATGGGTTTCTATGATATAAGAATACCTCCATTTGAAGAAATATGAACTGGTTTGCATATCATTGTGCATGATTTAGGAATGCTGTCCCTAGTATAGGGATGATTTAGTAATGTTAATTTACTAACAGAGTATATTAATATACTAACAGTGGTATTTAAAGAGCTTGTGGGTAAAAATCAAGGAAAATGCAAAGCAAAGGATAAAAG
The DNA here is from genome assembly GCF_021613505.1 of Equus quagga. Taxonomy (NCBI): domain Eukaryota; kingdom Metazoa; phylum Chordata; class Mammalia; order Perissodactyla; family Equidae; genus Equus; species Equus quagga. Next base: position 23,228,533 of record NC_060267.1, on the reverse strand, counting down.
GATCTACTTTAGCTGTGTCAGGTATGATATATTATGGCCCTAGTGATGCATGACTATAATAAAGTATTGCCATTCAATTAGAGTAAGTTAACTTTAAAATTAATATTGTGCCTATGCTTGATTCCATTTAAAGGGCTGGAGAAAGGGAATAGGATTTTGAACCATTCACTATGCATTAGCTTCAATGACAGAGTATAAATCATAGTGAGTCATGGGCCTCTGCCCACTTCTGATCTCTGTGTGGTGCATGTCAATGTCAAACTTTAAAAATGTGTGCCTCAGAATGGCATGCATTTTGTAATTGGACGGAAGCGAGTGGAATAAATTGGAGGTTAAAATCTGGCCCTTTGGAAATGTTTTGACTCTTTACCCAGGAGCCTGCATTTATTAATAGTAGTGATTCCTAAATTTTTATTTTGGCTGGCTTGCTGATTATATAGAAAGCCCCAGAAAGAGTGATGAAGGAAAAGCATTAGTGAAAAGTATTAAAAAATTATCTTTGACATCTCTAGCATAAGGAGCAAGTCCAGATGGTTGATAAAAGAGCATAAATCAATCGACAGGAACATCCATTTTAATTTTTTCTCTCATGTCTAATATTTAATTCTTCCAATTCCTGTTATGAAGATACATCAAGAATTCCATTATTACTAAGAAAATCCATCCTGTGGGCATCTATGTTGATGTTTCTCAAAATTCATTCATTATCAATTAATAACGGAACGAATTAGGGAAATAACGTGCACATGTGTGTAAGTGTATTAGTATAGGGCGTACTCAACTAAAGAGAAGAAAGGGAAAAGGAATTAAAATTTCAAAAATTCCTACTGTGTGCCAGGGACTCTGTTAGACACTTTGCCTAATTTATAGATAACCAATAAATATTGTTTGTCTGAAAGTATGTGATGTTTTTTCATATCTACATATTTTTATATCAGTTGTGTGACCTTACCAAGACTAGTTAATTAATTAGTTATGATATTACCATGCTGATAACCATTTTTTGTTGGGGACTAGGGTGAAGACAAAAAGTATATTGTTCGGGCATTAAAGGGATTCACTATATCACTACAACTTGTGCTTTCTGCTTCTGCAATGTGATAAGCCGTGTAAAGGAAAGAGCATTTGTCTGTGCTGTGCACAAACGTGTCCCACGTACAAGAAATATTAAGCAAACGCCTGCCAGCATTTTAGTGAGAGGTTGATCCTGAAGCATTAACCTTTTTATTTGCTTTATTCAGTTTGATATGTGTAATTTTTTTGGCTTTTTCTGTGTGGAACCTTCAAAACAGACAATTCCGTGGCAATAGCATTGAGAAAAGTAAGCAAACTCATTCAATGACTAGGATTGAGAAGTCATTTTGTATGAAGCTCATGTTGAAGATGGTTTTGAATGGAGCAGGTAGTTTGCAGATGGAAATCAATGGGACCACGTGGAAATAAGTAGGAAAGTGGGAGGAGAAATAGAAATTATTTCTTAGAAGTATAATGGAATGGAGCTGGACAGTGAATGAGTGTCAGTATAGGAGTGGAAAGGAGAAATGAAATTGAGCCTTTAGATTCAAAAGAAAGCTGAGGAGAAAAAGCACTGGAGATGAAGAGGAAAGAGAGAAGAAAAGACTCAGTTTATGGTTCTCACTTATTTCCAGTTTAGGTATTAATTTAAGTGACTCAAAGATGACTTCCAGATCATCTCCAGTGGCCAAATTGGAGTTACACAAACCGGAAATAAAATAATCTGGAATAGGTCAAAATTAGTGTTGCTGATGCTTGGGGACAGTTCAGATATGTATCCATAATGAATTTTGAAAATAAGGAATATAGGATGTCCCTTCCTGAGAGTCTATATTTAGAATGTGTCCCTGGGCCAGCAGATTCTATAGTAACTTGAGTGAACACGAACATGTTTGAAAATAGAATATGCATTGGTAAGCGTTGTAAACATCAAAAAAAGGTGAGTTGAGCTCATTCAGCCAACACATACATATTGAATGCCTACTAGGTGCCAGATACAGGATATAGTAATGAACAAGGCAGACAATATTCCTGACCCCTCAGAGGACTTACAATCACAGAGCTTATTGTTCATTGCCCAGAGTACCTCTTCTTTGAAGACAGAGGTAGCGGGCATTTTTGTCCATTTTTATTAAAGAATTGAATCATCTAACTCATGTCTCTTTTTCTGAGTCCATGTTAACCATACAAGTTTCTGATCATAATTTGAAATCCCAGTTGTGTCTGCCTATTGGGAAAGAATACTCTAGTCCAGCAAATATGTGGACTTTGGTTCCTGTGATATTTATATTTCTCTTTTTAAATGTGGCCATTAGCATTCTGTTTTCAGTCAGTCTACTGTGAGTCCACCCGTAAGGGATGGACCCCTTCTCAGAGTGCTGCCAAAATCAAGTTGTTGAGTCTTGAAGGGTGGGCCAGATCTTTTACTATCATCACTCTCTAAGTCTCCTGAGAAGCAGCCAGCTGGGCTTCTTGGTGGCACTCAATATCTCTGGTTAGCTGTTCTTGTTCTGTCTTAAAATTTCTGGAAAGAATAGGTCTTGTTCAATTCCTCTAAATAATATTGAGCACGGATGAGCAGTGATGGAATGGATAAGCTCTTCTTTTCTTGTTTAGCTGTAGTGGTTCTGTTGTGTCATTCCTTGATCTCATCTTATCCCAGATATCTCCTGCCTCAGGTATGGCTGGCAAAGGGCCAGCCCATCATCTTATGGGAAGTCTTTCTACTGTTCAGGGAGGGAACAGTCTCATGACGTGTTAATTTGCTTTTGACATCTGGTTCTAGTCCGTCTGCTTAGAAGTCTGCTGTCATTATTTGCTTATTGGCAAAACCAACCTCAAGCTTTCTTTAAAAAAAAAAAAAAAGGTCAACCTGAACTTACCTCCACTTTTCTAAGGAGATCTTAAGTAGAGCAGCAGCTAATTATCCTTTAACAAAATCAGTCTTTTCTTGGTATCAGCATTTTCCTTTTCTTCTTGCTTTTTAAAACCCTCCAGCACAAAATACTTAAATAGATTTCTGCCTGATGACTAAAAATCTATTTTTACCATTGTTCTATGCAGATGTCAGGATATTTTGTTGTTCCTGCTCAAATGAGACTGTAGTCTACAGTGGACGTGGTTGAAGAGATTAGTATTGGCAGTATACTTTTTTCATCCCAAGTCAAAATGGGAAAGTCATACAATGAACTCTTTTCCTTAGGATGCTGTGACTACTTGGGTGTGTGGTTGTTTATTTATTTTGCCGTTACTTAGGTTTGAAAAAACAATGACACAATAGGATGTCTAAAACTTTAAAAGTAGTTATGTTTTTGTTTTGTTTTCAAACTAGCAGTACAACTCTGTTTCCAGATAAAATATGGTGAACCTTAGAAAATTCGAGAGACACTTGCTGAAGTCTGGATGGGCAGGTGAGTTGGGTGGAGTCCTGACTTCAAATTCCATAAAACACAGTTTTAAAATCTAGAGGTTAGGATTCCAATGTCAAATGTTATTGGTGGAGAGGAGAATGAGAAAGAAACAGAATATTATGTTGCCATATGTATATGGAAGAGCATTTTGAAAAAGTCCACCAGGGTAAACTGGTATTAGTGAAAAAGCTATAATGAGTCTAGAAGCTGTAGCAATTTGATCAAAACAAGCCATGTGGCAGTGGGACATGAGGAAGGATGACCTGATGCTGCATTAATGGAAATCTAGTTACAGATTACAGAGGGACATCAAAATCAGACTGAAAAAGCTTTCATGAAGTGTTTACAATTGTATTAAAATTTGAATGATTCTTTTTGAGAAAAGGAATCGGGAATGTCGGGATTCCAAAGATAGTGACAAGGTTTAATTCAATTCATTTATCCTCTATCATGGGCCAGACAGTGCTAGGTACTTTTATAGTATATGGTGTATTGAAAATAATGCTGAAGCTAAAAACTAAAAATATGGATTATTTCATGCCCCATAAACATGCCAGATGGGACTCACCAGCAGTGTATTACCTACTAATATATGGGACAATGATGTATAGTGACCGGTAGTGTTAGAATTGGGATTTATTCTTTCTCTTTGTAGTGCTGGTCATTTTGTTTTCCTATGGGCAGTGCTAGGAGACAGTTTGGAATATGCATCAATATCTATGCTTGCAGAGACCAATAAATTCCATTTAAACATCCTAATTGTCTCTTAGATTTACTGCAAATACTAATGCTTAGATATTTCATATTGTGGGAATATTTAATGCCAGATTCATTCTATTTTTATCTAAGCCTTGCTCATTGCCAAGTGATGATGGGTTTTCACCCATAAAAATATAGTACTCCATGATGCTCTGCTCATATTTTGCTTATTCTCTTCTGTCTATAACATCACCCAAAGCAAAACTCCGGCACTGCCTCTTCCGTTTCCCTCAAATTATCTCGTTCCTCACCATCACCATAAAACTCTTAGATAAAATAATTTTTATCTCCGAGTATTTACTTCTCAACTCACTGCGGTTGGTCTTCGGCTCCCACTGCTTAGTGAAAGCAGCCCCATCAGGGTTATCCATGATTACTCACCACGCACCAATTCTAGAACTCCTTGGCGGCCTCTGAGCTGCTGCTTGTCCACTCTCAAGGGTTGGTGCCACTGCTTCTTTGATTGCTTCCTTTCAGTCGCTTTCACAGGCTGTCCTTCCCGTTCCTTAATGACCTCTGAATGTGGGCCCAAATCTTCCATTTCCATAGCTTTTGCCTTCGTATGGGACACATCACTTCACGGCTGGTCCATTCCAAGTGAATCCCAATATCCTCACAGATTATTGGGCATAAACCTCTCCCAGCAGCTCCAGATCACACTACATGCTGTGACTAGAGTAGTCACCCATTAAAACAAGCCTGATCTTGCACTCAGTTGCTTAAAACATCCATTATCCAATGGGCAAAATGTTAAAATCCTGGCCATGGCATGCAAGCACGCTCAGCATCTGCCTTCCGTTTTCTGTTCCTGCTTCCCATCCCTCTACTCTCCTCGCCACGTCGCGCAGGGACTGGCTGCCTCTGAACTGGTGTTCCTGTCCACGTATCTGTTCTCTCCCTCTCTGTTTAGCAATTTCAAACGCGTTTAATCTCTTCATGGCTTTTTCCCATCGAGACGATAAGAGTACTGTGATGTCTGTATTAAGGGGGAGGTTGTGCTGGGTGAAGGAAATAAGGCCTGTGTACCTGCCGAATTTCCTACAAGCACCGTGAGGTGATGAATACGTGTTCCTTGTGGTTCTTGTTATTGGATCCCTCGGAGGTGGGCTCCAGGGGATTTGCAGAGGATGCTCAGGAAACCGGTAAAGATAATTAAAAGTTTAGAAAATTAGAACCATGAAAAACAGGCAAAGGAATGATTATTCAGCCAAGAGAAGAAAAAGCCTGAGGGGACATATAAGAAAGAAAAATTATCTCCTAGAGGATAGACTCAGACCATCTCCATCAATATTGAGAAGAAAACACAGCAAAGCATGTAGGATTTATATTTGTCATAGGAACATTTCCCAGATAAGGGATTGCTATCTACAATAGTTTATTCATGAAACTCTCAAAATTTGTTTATCTATATATCTAGAAAGATATATTTTCTTCTGTCTAGCCAATTTAGGTGTGGAGAGGCCGAATGCAGAGAAGTGAATTAGGTGGCTTCTTGCTGTCCTTTTTTCCTCAGTATTCAGTCTCTCTATCTTTGTCTCTTTTTGCCTCTATCCATCTCTAGGAATGTCGCTCTCTGGCTTTCTGTCTCTTTTTCTTTCTGTTTCTGTTTCTCTCTCTGTTTTTCTTTCTCTTTGTTCTCTCCTCTTTCTCCTACCGTCTCTCGACACTTCTGCCCCATCTTCCCAGCCCCAATATGCAGTATAAGCGAAGCTTTTCCAGAAACCATCCAAACACTGCTATTCTACTTTTCTTATCTCGAGTTCATTGTATCTTTTGGTTGGCACTACGAATATTTTAGATTACAGGAAAATTTCTATTTCTGTAATGAGTTGAGGACAGAAGAGTTTTTATGCTCACTTACTTTAATAATATCATTTTCTGAGATCATCTTCGTCCTGCAATACACTTTCCTCAGCACAACTTCATATCTTTTCCTTTTGAGAAGAATTTTTCCTACAACTTGTGAACAGCACATTTTACCAGAGAACCATAGAGTTCCTTCATTACCTGATCTTAGTCCAAGGGATGGGATATTAACTGCTAGCAGTGCTCTGAGGAGCAAGGCGCACCACAGAATGCCCTGCTCACCTTCGAGTGACATTTTTGCAGGTTCCATTTCTAACCATTAAATTTAGTAGACTGTAATTTTTTGTTAGAGTACCTTTCTACTTATGTGTCTACTTTCTTTCTTTTGTTGCTGCTGGCAGTCATCGTTGTCCTTCTCTCATTAACGTTGCCTTACATTTCTCCTCTATGATTTTTTTTTTTTTTTTTGTGAGGAAGATTGGCTCTGAGCTAACATCTGTTGCCAATCTTCCTCTTTTTGCTTGAGGAAGATTGTTGCTGAGCTAACATCTGTGCCAATCTTCCTATTTTATGTGGGATGCCACCACAGCATGGCTTGACAAGCATGCTAAGTCTGCACCTGGGATCTGAACCTGCAAACCCTGGGCTACCAAAGCAGCGCTTACAAACTTAACCACTACACCACCAGGCGGTCCCTATGATTTTTTTCTCTGTCTTTTCATTCCTTCTTAATTTTCAGCCTTTTTGCCAGATTTCATCTTATCTTTTTGTGAGATTCGCTCTTCATGGATGCAACCTACTCTAGCATCCTATCGCTCGGGATACTGATGGATCCCAGCACCTGCTACTGGAATCCACACAGCAACGAGGAGACAGTTGTAAAGCTCATATCATTGGTGAGAAAGTTATATGGCTGAATCAGTACAACCATTTTTCTTTCCTCCTGAGCAGGTACAATATCTCATCCTTGGATTTTTTATCTGGTGTTTACTAGATTTTGCCCTTAAGCACTTTAGAAGGTAACAGGTAATTTAGTTTGTTTCCATTTTTTTTCACTAACTCTCAAGTCATAGTTGACGAAAACAATCTAGTGTCCGTTATCACAAGTTCATTGTGACCTGACAAACTCCAGAACTAAAACTTTACATATAAACTCTAGTAAGAAGAATGAAATCGGCACTTCTCTTGAAGAGTGCAAGAGAAGTCAAGACAAGAGAAGGGAGCAGTAGTCACTGTAAGCAAGATACGGAGTTACCCATTTATAAATGATCACTTCACTATCATTTCAACAGTCCTGCTAAATGGAAGCTGCCCTGGAAAACTTATTTGGAACTGAGTGTAAATAGTGTTGCTGTAGAGTAGAACTATTAGTTAATATATTACCTGTAACAGCAAAATAAAGTCACAAATTATAGCTTTGAGTTCTCTCCCTTTCTTCATTATTTTTTTTTTATTATTTTGAGCACATACAATCAATTCAATGAAAATTAAGCCAAGTTTAAATGTTTTCATTTGAGTAGGATTTAGGCTTTTTTTTCTGTCACAGGTGTTTATTGGGCCTGTACCATTTGCTGGGTGTTACTGAATTACCCTATTTATTAATTCATTTAAGCCCCACAAAGGCCCTGTGATTGGTATTATCTCCATTGTAAATATGCGAAAGCAGACACAGTTTTCAAAGAGGCTGAATAACTTTCCTGAGGTCAAACATGGCTATAAGTGACAGACTGAAGATTTTTTTGAAACTGAACTCCAATTTTCTTTCTGTTATACCTTAGCTGTTCTAATTGTTCTGTTGCTTTGAATGACAATTATATATTATTACTTTGAATAACAACTGTATATCTGGGAAAATACATTTGAAGTATAGAAATTTCTTCTTTGGTTATATAGTCCAAGTTAACAATTGACACAAAATTAATAATTGACAAAGAAATAGATAGTGAGTATTTGCATATGGAATAAAAGATGAGTTCTGGTGATAGTGTACGTTGATATTTACTATCTTAGTTTTTGAGATTGCTTAGTTCCTTTCATTGAAATGTAGACTTTCCTATGTAAAAGAGCCTATACAGTATTTTGTTTGTTACTCTTAAATCCTTTTTCTCTTTTTTTTTTTTTGAGGAAGATTAGCCCTGAGCTAACATCTGCTGCCAATCCTCCTCTTTTTGCTGAGGAAGACTGGCCCTGAGCTAACATCCCCCATCTGTGCCCATCTTCCTCTACATTTTTATATGTGGGACAACTGCCACAGCATGGCTTGACAAGCAGTGCCATGTCCACACCTGGGATCCAAACCAGCGAACCCCGGGTGGCCGAAGCAGAACGTGTGAACTTAACCGCTGCGCCATCGGGCTGTCCTCCTTTTTCTCTTTTTATGCTGTTTCACTGCAAACATTGCATTCATAATCTAAGGGATCTCCCTTCAGATGGCAATCAGGATGAATGGTTGTCTGGCTACTTGTCAGTAAAGTAGATGATGGAAACACTTATTGAGTATTTGCCAGGGGTCAGGCACAGTGCTAAAGCCTTTATAAGAATATATCTCATTTAGTCCTCAAAATAACGGATGTAGAAACAGTCATCAAGGTCCACTGTAAAAAATAAGAAAATTGAGGTAAAGAAAAATTGAGTAAACTTTCCTCATTCTCCAGGGCTGGTAAGCTGTAGGATGGGTATTTGAACTCTGGTCTGCTTGATGCGAGAGCTCAGTGTCAATAGCTACAAAAAATTCCAGAAATAAAAGAAATTCAAGAAATATAAGAAATTAAAAAAATTCTTTTAATTCAAAAAATATGAGAAATTCAAAAACTCTTTGGACATCTGCCATTTATCATAGTCTCTTTTGAGAATATAAATGTTAAAATTGATAAAAACAATCTTGTTTCCTTTGTGGACAGGTGGCCAGAATCATCTCCATGAAACATTTTTTTTCGTATTTTGGAAAAGTAGTATCCAATCCTTGTAGGATAGGGCTTCCAAAAGTTGCTCATGTTGTACACTGAACCAATTTAATAACATGACAAAAGAACCATGAGTGTCTGACCTGGCTTCTAGGTGCTAATAGGCCCTTTAGGTATTTATTTGGGTCTATAATTTTGATTGATTATTTTTCCTTATGACACTTTATAATATAATAAGTGAAATCTTCTCAACAGTTTAATGTAGACTATACCTTCCTTCACAGATATGTTGAACTATGATCAATGCATCCACCAAATAGAATGTAAAAGGGATTGTTGATTTTCTCTCTTTCTTTATTTGTTCCTCTAATTACTTGTGCCAAAGCGAACAAATTATTTAGTTAAGTTTCTATTTTAAAGAAAAATGGCAACTTTCACTCGTCTATATCTTTCTTTTGTCTATGCATAATGGCAGGCAGGAATGAGGTAGTTTCTGGTGCCTATAATTGAATGGCTATGGAAATTATACTACTTTACAGCAAGATATAAACTAAAATTAAAAGGCTCACCTCTGCATTTAGGACTGTTTTTTAGCATAGTGTTGGGTAAGTGGAAAAAGTCAGGGTTGCGGAACCCAGACCTGAAGGGGACCTTTCTCTGTACAGCTCTGGAACAGTTGAGCAAATGCCCAAATCAGGCCTTGCATCTGTTTGACCAAAAAAACCATTCCCACATCCACTTCTGGTGTGCTCAGTAGCTTCTGAAAAGTACTTTATTCTGTCTGTGCTTTGTTTTCCCCATCTGATCAGTGAGGCTAATCATACTTACCACTAACCCCCATCACAGCAGTCTTCCGAGATTAGTAAAAGAATGTCCATTGAGCATCATGGGTGCTGGAAAGTCACTGCCTGAGTATTAGTAGAAGTGTAAGGGGTTGGGGTGGGGAACGCATTATTCTTCTGTGTATTTAGGTAATAAAACACTATAATTTCCTGTAAAAATGCTGCTGCTCCAAGATTTCCTACATGTGGACTCTATATTCTCCACATGCTAGTTTGGTTTTTATAAAAAAGAATCTGAAGCAAGCCATGGATAAAAAATCTCTCTAGTCTTCAATTCACTATGGAATTTTCTTTTTAAAACTTTCTTCTGAATGAATTTTCAGAAAAAGACCATAAATCACATATTGTCTTACTTCTAAGAGCAGTATAGATGAACTCTTTCAGGATTGACAAATACGTAGCATATGTGTCACCCGTTCCTCCTTCTGCACACGTGGCAGACATTGCTGATCCATTAAAATCCTCGACTCCTTTGAGTCAAGACAGAATCTCAGAATTCTTCACGGCACAGTGTTCCAGGCAGCAGTGAGCAATTGACCAGAGCTGGGGATGAATCGAAGCCTCTGTCATTCCTGATCAACTCTCACTTTCTTATTTACAGATCGAGAATTGAAAGTCCAACTATTATAAAAATTTTTTACTAAAGTCATGCAGCTTGTTATTTTTGGTGTTGTAAAATAAAACCCAGATGTACGTGTTCCCACTCCGGTTTTGTTCTGTGGCACTAAGCTGTTTCTATAATTTTCAAGTCTGGCTGTGTTTATCATAGTCTTTATATTCTTCGTATTCTTTCTGATTGATTGACTCATTCATTTACTCATTGATTAACATTTATTGAGCAACTGTGGTGCCTGAGTTAGTGTCTCTGCTGTCAATCAACTTAGAATTAAATAGAGAAGGCAAGTCAGCTACAAAAATAGCCATGATGCAAGCTAAAGTGCATTTTGGTTCAATTCCCTCCATTAGAAACACAGTTAGTTGTCTCTCTCTCATTCCTTAAACCTGTGTTGCCTAATTATTGGTATGTTTTTCTGTTCTTTTACAGCCAAGCTTCTGGAATTAAAATAAATGCCTACACTCATTGTCTCCATTTCCTTTCTTCCCATATACAACTCAACTCACTGCATTCTAGTATTTGCCTCTGCTCAACCACTGAAATGTTCTTGCTGAGGTCAACAGTAATCTAAATGTTAAATTTAATACATGTATTTCAATTCTTAGTTTTTCACTTCACGTAAGCATTTCATACTGTCAATCATTTCCTCTTTCTTCAAGTTATTATTATATTCAATTTTCTTGAATTTCTTGTTATATTTCATTACAATACTCTCCTAATTTTTTCTCCTGTTTCTGGAGCGTCCATCTGTTTAAACAGTATGGATTCTTTTTCCTCTTCCAATTCCTTTGAGGTTGGTGTTCTTGGAATTCTGACCTCAGTTCCTTTTTCTTCTCTTTGTGGACTTTTACCCACTTTTATAACTGCTAATTGCAAATTCCACCTCTAACCTAAGAGTTCTTTCATCTTTCTCTGCACCTCAGGATGGACTAGTATATTCAGCTACTTACTGGGCGTGTCTCTGGTGTTCCACAGACATTTAAACCTCGATTTTTCCCAAACTGACTATCTCTTCTTTCTTCAAATCTGCTCCTCTTCCTGTGTTGACTAATTGGGTGAATGGCACCACTACCCACTCTGTTACTGAAGCAGAAGATAGGAGTTACTGTTAACTTCATCCTTTATTCTTACCACTCTCATCCTACAAATGAGGAAATTCTTACCTCTTTCTAGCTTTGATTGTATCTCTTCCTCCAACTCTCTGCTGCTAGTTCCTTAGTCGGACCCTTGTCTTTCACCTGCCTCATTACAGTGGCCCCCTAACTGGTCTAAGCTCACCTTATTGTGGCCCTAGTCTCCATCCATCAAGTCTCCTTGCTGCTGTCAGCTTAGTCTTAGTAAAACACAAACTATATCATCTGACACACAAGCCTAGGATCATATTGAAGGCTCCCCTTAGATTCAAGATTAAATTTAAACTCTTTCCTTCTTCACAATCTAGTTCCCGCCTTTATTTTCATCTTTGTCCCTCATCACTTTGATCCTTTCCATCAATTACCCTCTTAATTTTGGCTTCTGTTTCAGAGTACTTTGAGCTCCTTGAATGCATCGTGGTCTCCCTTGCCTTGTTATTCTTGCATATATTGTTTCTTCTACTTGAAATTCCCACTACTTCTCTTGCCTTTGCTAAATTGATTCATCTGTTAAATTTCAGTTTCCACACTGAAGCCTTCCTTGATCCATAGTATACTTGTTTTATTTGTAGCATTTTCTGTGTGGCATTGCAATTGTCCTCTTTTATCTTTAGCTCTCTGTCTCAGTGCCTTTCACGATTCATAACGTATTGGTTGAATCAGTTGCACCATGATTGGCCCTGTCCCCAAAGTCTGCACATTCTGTCCTGGGGCTTTTGGACATACCTTCACACAGTTTCTCTGCTAGAGGTTGTCAATGCATTGGCTAGTGGTGAACAGTATGCAATACCTTGATCCTGAAGTCATCAAGGGTTTTGAGACAAAACTAGGATATGTTTTGCTTTTGACTAGTGAGGGAAAGGAAACAAGAGAATTTGGAGTCACTTCCCACTATTTTAGAGCATCCTTTTAATATCATCTATGTTGAGCATACAAACTGGCTGTGTTTTTATCTTTGTGGTCAGCCTTTACTGTTCACCTCACCATGATATATGTCAGAATGATACTGTTTGATTCTTTCAAATACCTCCTGCCTCTTTGAGTCAAGAGATATTTTCAGTAAAACTCCTAACTATATCTCTGTGTTATAGATTTATCAGGGTGTGCTGATTATCAGTTGTCTTGTTTTTAAATCATTTTATAATTTATTTTTATAAATCATAGTCTATCTGGTTATCTATCATCTCTCTAATCTTCTTCCACACTTTATCCCTACTCATCTTGATTTCTTTATTTAGAAAATATGTGTAGAAAATATAGTGAGAAGAAATTGTAGCAGTTGTTCTGAGTGAGGGAATGTCAGATGACATTTTCCCTCCAATTTTTTATGCTTTTCATATTTTAATAGTGAACATTTTTTTTGCCTTTATGATTAAACACCTTTGTAAAAGAAGAAAAGCAGTGAACAAAAGAGAACATATGTTCATGGAAAACAGTAAAATTTTATATTCAGATTTTTCTCCTGGAATAATGACCCAGGTTTCTTTTTAAGAGAGTGCCACTAATTTGCTTAGCCAACAGAAGTTTATTAACTGCCTACATTAACCAGGGGAAAAAGTACTATGGTTTAGAAGACAGAAAAACCCAACTCAGCTTTAGAAGGAAGGGGAAGGGGACAAGGAAGAGTGAGTGATATTGGAGCTTTGTTTCAAAAGATAAGCAAGAGTTGACTGATGACGAAGTAAAGGAAGGTGTCCCAGGCGTAGGGAACAGCACTGTACGAAATCTTACAAACATGGAAAAACAAGAGGAGCTCAGAACGGCTGGGGATTACTAAGTATCTGAGATGGAGAAGAGTAGAAAGATTATGTGCCATGTGATTTTGTTGATCCATAAATTTTAGTAGGACTTGATGAAAGGAAATAAAAATGTATATATATATTTTTTGCTTAGTGAGCTCTTCAAGTATTATGCAATATCTAATTTTATTAAAATTAATATCAATTGCATTTTTTTCAGCCTCTACTTTCCAAGCAGTGGCATTTTTTCATTTCTTTCAACTTACTATGGTTTATCTCTATCATACCCATTGGACAAATCTTATCATATTTTTGTATGTCATAAGTGGTTTTATCTCCATCTATGGTTTTAAAACACAATTCTTGCATTTTATTTTCCATGTTCTCAGGCATCATTTGGGAATATAATGCAGCCATTAGCAGAGACTTTCCCCAGAATCCTAAATAATCTGAAGTAATACTAAACTGCACATCTTTACTCATAATTTATGTTGCACAGTTATTTTTTGGGAAAAACTGACTCCAATGTGGAAAAAAGCAGTTTGGGTGGGGTTGTGTTGACTCATGATGCTCCACGTTGAATGCAGCGTGTGCCAGGCACATCACCTTATGATTGCAGCTCATTTCAACCAGAAGGTCTCTAATTTAAATAAATTCTGGTTTTGTTAATCACCAAAGCTATAATTATGTCATCATATGCTGTGTACTTTTGAGTCAATGATTCTGAAGCAGATTGTTCTTTGATATTTCCATCATTTTTTCATGAGCTTGCATAGGGAATTTAGGTAGTTAAGCGTTGAGCACTCTGAGCAGACTTTAGATGTCTCCTGATGGGTGCGTGTTCATGGTTTATCTGAACGAGATTGACTGTTGATCTAGTGAACACCCAATCTAATGAATAAATGAGGGCCCTTTGCTGGAAGTTGGGAGGCTGTAAATGTTTCCTTTTCATGAGCCCAGCTTTGATCATTCCTCATCTATCCAAATGTCCTTAATTGTGTCATTTTGGTGCTTAAAATTGTTAGAGTGCGTATGATTCTCAGAGTGTATTTTGCTTCTTATAGCATATTCTGCTTTTTAGTGGTCCTTTATAGTGAGTGACTGCTGAGCCCCTTTGTGGCTCAATGTGACAACTCTTGTCCCAAATTGCCTTCTGGACCGCCAGGGCCAGTGTGCAGAAGCTTTAGTGGTTCTCAAGTCTGGCTATGTGTTAGCATCACCAGGAGGTTTAAAGAAATGCTGATGCCTGCACCCCACACCAACTTAATTAAGTCAGAATCTGTTGGGAAGGGGCCCAGGCAATGGTGTTTCTTAAAAGCTCCCCAGGGGAATCTGCTGTGTAACCAAGATTGAGGATGAAAAGAGCATGGATCAGGTCCGAAGGATGGGCAGGCAGGCTCACCTTTGGGCAATGGTGAAGGGAGCTGAGGAGTCTGGGAAGCAGGTCTTGGGGAAGGAGGAAATGAAAGTCCAGATGGACTCTTTACGGAAGCGGCAGTCTGGGCAGAGAGGAGGAGTCAACAGAATGGGAACTAGAGGCTTGGAGAGGGCAAACTTAGAGCCCAGGGTAGGAGGTGGGGCCTGGAACGGCGGCTGTGTCATTACCTGGTGTCCTTGAAGGTGTGTGCCCAGAGCAGGTAAAGCCATACTGTGAAGAGACAAAGACAGGAAAAAAGGAATGATTCAGTTGAATAGACAACAAATACTTCAAATTAGTAGAAATTATAATTTTCCCGTTACTATCTTCTGTTCTCAATTTTTAGTGCTGCTGATTTGCATGTGGATGGTTAGACAAACTAAAGCCACCGAAAACTTTATTGAAGCAATGTTAAGTTAAAGGTGCTGTCCAGCTGGTTTTCCTTGCGTGGTGCACTCATGCTTTGCCTATAAAATCAGATAGGGTTCAGCAGGCTCAGACACCAATGCCTAAGCAGAGGCATCTCTTAGACCTGTTCTTCTGCCCAGTTTAAGCACTCCTGGTACAGCTCCAGCTCCAGGCA
Organism: Equus quagga; assembly: GCF_021613505.1. Lineage (NCBI taxonomy): Eukaryota > Metazoa > Chordata > Mammalia > Perissodactyla > Equidae > Equus > Equus quagga. Next base: position 23,213,310 of record NC_060267.1, on the reverse strand, counting down.
CTGGATGAAAAGCTAACCATGTACGTAACCAGAGGACCTGTTTTTCAGCTCAGGAGTTGCTACCAGCTTCCCTTGTGCCTACCTATTGACATTGTCTGATTTTGTACCCTGGTGCCCACATTGCTGTTAAATCACCTCCCTGGATTTGGTGATTTGATCTTTTCACTTGGCTGAGCAGTTCTAAATAGGCCTTGGTTATCTGCTAATTGTTGGATTTGGGACCTATTTCAGACGCTGATTGCTGAGGCCCTCCTGGTCTCTGATTGTTGGGACATGTACATGGCAACCATTGTTGAGGGGTCCAGCAGTGTCCCCATCCCCTTCTCTTGCCCTGTAAGCCACAGTTCACAAGTACTGAGTGACTTCAATTAAAGGGTTTATGAAGATGTCTAAAAGTATCCTATAAAAGTATATTTTTGAGTAGGAGTGAGCCTAAAATCTGTAATAGTTATCTGATTTTCTATCAATGAATTAAGCATAAACATATACAATACTCAGTTTGGTTTGTTATCAACTTCCGCTTCTTCCTCACCCATCTAAGAAGGTTGTCCTTCTCCAGAAGGTGGAATTTCTCTCCCCTTCTTTTCAATTTTAACAAATATTAGCTGAACATCGCAGCCTCGGGTACTGTGTTAGAGACTTGAATAATGCCCTGAAACCAGCAGGATTCCAGTAGTGGTTTCTGGTCTTCAAAGTTCTGGCTACCAGTGAGTCCATATGTTATTAAGCATTCTACAGTCTTTCTCACAGGCCGATGACTGCTTAGTGCAGTGTTCTAGCTGCAGTATATACAAAAGATTGTCTGTTCAAGGGATAGTCTATTTTTAAGGAAAAAAGTAGATCATTTGATAAAAATACCTAATCTGACCATGACTTCTGCATTCTAGGGGAATTAAGAGTGAATACCTTTGGGGACTGGCCCCGTGGCCTGGTGGTTAAGTTCGCGTGCTCTGCTTCAGCGGCCCAGAGTTTCGCTGGTGGGGATCCTGGGCGTGGACATGGCACTGCTCATCAGGCCATACTGAGGTGGCATCACACATGCCACAACTAGAAGGACCCACAACTAAAAATATACAACTATGTACTGGGGGGATTTGGGGAGGAGAAGAAGAAAAGAAGATTGGCAACAGATGTTAGTTCAGGAGCCAATCTTTAAAAAAAAAGTGAGTACCTTTGGGTTTGAAAGGAATGCTTTTTAGGTTGGACACGAATGTAATTTACCTATTAACATTCAGCTGTTAACATAAGAGTGGGAAGCTGATGTTTGACAGCAAAAATAGTTCTAGTCTAAGAAAGAACTTCAGAAAGGAGCCAGAAGAAAAAGAAAGCTTATAGAGTCTTGTGTTGAAAGAACAAAACAAAACAAAACTCATTACAACTTAAGCTACAGGTATGGATTCATAGAAATTGAATTAAAATTTCAGAAATACTGGGGCCGGCCTGGTGGGGCAGCAGTTAAGTGTGCACATTCCGCTTTGGCGGCCTGGATTTCACTGGTTCGGATCCCAGGCGCAGACATGGCACCGCTCGGCAAGCTACGCTGTGGCAGGCGTCCCACATAGAGAGTAGAGGAAGATGGGCACGGCCGTGAGCTCAGGGCCAGTCTTCCTCTGCAGAAGAGGAGGATTGGCAGCAGATGTTAGCTCAGGGCTAATCTTCCTGAAAAAAAAAAAAAAGCAAAAAAAAAAAATTTCAGAAATACTATGAAATCCCACCGGTTCAATGATAAAATGTTAAGGTATAGCTAAATCAGTATTGACTTCTCAATTAGCACATTGATGGGAAGCACCATCTCTATTTGATGAGGTGTTATTTTGTGTGCGCGCGTGTTGGGGAAAGTAGAGGCAATATTAAAGGAGTTCTGTGTTAAATTCTAAAATTAGGATCTTAGGGATTGTTGATGGGAGTTGTATTTTTGGATGTAAAAACAAGTATATCTTTAAATGTAAATTGGAAGTATGGCTTCTGTGATGGTTTGTTTTATGTGTCAACCTGGCTAGGCTGTAGCACCCAGCTCTTTAATCAAACGCTAGGTGTTGCTGTGAAGGTCCTTTGCAGATGTGGTTAGCATCTACCATCCGTTGGCTTGAAGTAAAGGGGCTTGCTCTGGATCTTGTGGGTGGACCTCATCCAATCAGTTAAAAGGCCTTAAGGGCAAAAGCAGGTTTCCCAGAGAAAGAAGAAATTCTTCCTGAAGACTGCAGTATCAACTCCTGCCCAAGAAATTCCGGCCTGCGGGCCTGCCCGACAGATTTCGGACGTGCCAGCCCCCACAATCGCATAAGCCACTTCCTCGGAAGAAATCTTTTTGTTTATGTGTATATGTATGTGTATGTGTGTGAGTGCACGTGTGTCTGTATCTATCTGTCTGCCTATTGGTCTATTTATCAGTCTAATCTCTACTGGCTTTGTTTCTCTGGAGAACCTGACTGATGCAGCTTCCTAAATGGAAAACATTTTAAAGATATGAAGTAGATAATATCCCAGTAGATGTTGGAATGTTCCCATTTCAGTGAGTGTTTTAAAAAGCAGAGCTTATGAAGGCTGTGCAGCGCCTTTCCTCACACAGCCACTGCTTCCCGGGCCTGCCTTCCTGTCTCACTGCGCACTCCGGCAGCAGCCCTGAGCTGCCCGTGCTGCTCCCTCTAACACGCCTGCTGCTTTCAGCCCTCTCGCCATCCTACCTCTGTTTCCTTCTGCTTCAAATGCATTTTCCCTCCTCTGTCCCTCCTCTGTAAAGCCTGCTCTTCTCCCTGTGCCCTCTCCTCCACACCAGATGGATTGGGTGTCTCTCGTCTCTGCCTCTCCTCGCATGAATAGCGTCTTCCGCATAGGGCTCTGTTGATTTGTTTGTGTGTCTTTTGTCATTTGCTAAGCAGTGATGACCATGTCTTGTTCATCTTTGTATTCCCAGCACCTAGCACAGTTCCTTCCCGGCATATAGGAGGTATTCAATCAGTATTGCTGAATGAATGAATAAATAACTGACCCTCTCCATCAAGTTAAGTTACAGGTGGCTGCAAGGCATCTTGAGTGGCTGTTCTCTCAGACCTGGGTATGCTCCTAGGAATCTCTGGGCACACAGACCTTTAATTCCTACCCAAGGCCAGTGCTTTCAGTGTTTGTGGGGAATGATATATATGCCAAGCAGATTTAAGCTGATTGTGCAGAAATCTCTGGCAATGTGTGTTGATGGCAAGAATGCTTCACAAACTCAGAGTACAGCTTGGAGCTGATTTATGTTAACCTTTCTAATTAATGACTTGAGACTCTACCTGCATTCATTAGCAGGGAGTTTAGTCTCCTTTTTGATGGTTCGCCTACCCAATCGACCTTAAATTTGATGCTGCAGCCAGTCCAATTTGGGGTCACAGGAGTGTTTTTCCAATACCAGCCATAGAGAAAGCTGTGCCATCTGATTATTCTTCTGCTTTACACGTGTCTTGCTGCACATGGCGTTGCTGTTGAAGCTTGCACTTGCGTAGTTACATGGACTCCTGTCCACTTGGCTTCAGTACCCTCCCCAGCCCAGACCCTACATAGGCCACGAGGGTATCCCTCAGAATGACTGGGTTCAGAAGAGCTCCCATGAGTCACACCAGGTGCTGAAAACCTCCCTCTGATGCATGCCCCTGAGTCAGCAGCTTGGCCACCCACTTTCCTCTTGGTTTTTGTTTGGAAAGGCCTCATCATTCTTCCCTTGGGCCTTACTCATGTCCTCTGTACTTTCCCTCTGGAGGAGTAGTTGGACCCATTTCCTCCCCAGTGACCAGCTCTGCATGTCAGGGGGTTTGGAGAGGTTTGCTAGAGTCTCAGAAGTTTATTACATCCTTTCCTATTCTCCTTCCCCTTAACCAGGGAGCTACTGGGAAATTACCCAAGTGATTCTTCATGGAACCAAGAGAACAAGTGCTTCGAGGTGACTTTCTGCTTCACCCCTTGAAATAAAAGAAGCAGATATAAATTTTTATGGGTCTTTTCAAATAGCACTTGATTTAATCTCTACCTTATCAGGCATTATGTATGTCAAAATGGTAGCCCTTGCCTTTGATGAAGCTGTATCATCATTTTTCCATTAAGAGATACTAAGAAGCATGGTTAGTTAACAAGCAGAAAGATATTTAAAATGCAGTGCCTTATGGAAGAAACTCAAACAATCTAAATTCCAAATGTGAATTGTTCACAGGCTTTAAAACAGGGGCTAAATTATATTGTGGGTACTCAGTGCCCTTCACTACATCATTAATTTTCAGCTTCCTCTTTTATTATTCTGTTACCCTGTCCTTGCTCTAGCTAGGATATTTCGCTAATTGCACTGTTCCAACATACACAGGCTTGATCACACTTCAGGAATCTTCTGCTGTTCCTCCAGGTCCCTTTGTGACACTCTGCAATCCAACGTAAACATAGTTTTCTCCCAAAAGCTATGTTGATCTTCTGCTATCCCAGTGTTTCTCCTATAAAATGACGGTAATAGCTACCATATCTTAAGCTTCTTCTATAATAATAGGTATTTATTTTTATAATTTTTTAAAATGCACAAATAACATACCTATACAAAAGTACATAAAACACATATAAACAGCTTAAATGCTGCAAAGTGAATTATTATAAAATATTTTTAAGTGAACACCTATGTTACCCACTTTATCACTATTCATGTAAAACTAAGAAACATTGCCAGCATCCCAGAAGCCCTCTGACTCTCCCTCCTAATAATAAACCTCACTCTCCCTCCCTCGACTATCTCACTTTTATGCTCTTCACTTTCTTGCTTTTCTTTATAGTTTTATCACTTATAATACTTTCCTAATCCTTGTAGTTTTCCTGTTTCTGAGCTTTATATACTTGTAATCATACAATATGTTCTCTTTTTTTGTCTGGCTTATTTTCTTTAACAGTTTCTGGGATCCATCCAGGCTGTGTATAGTGGTAGTTTGTTCATTTTCCTTGTTGAATAGTCTCCATTGTATGAGTCTGCCGTAATATATTTATCTGTTCTTCTGTTGATGGACATTTGGGCTGTTTCCAGTTTCAGGCTATTATAAATAATGATGCTATAAACATTCCTGCACATTTCTCTCAGTGCTCCTGTGCACATCTGGGCCTAGAATTTTCTTGTGGCAAAGTTTCTAGTTATAAATTCAATTTTGTGAATAGCTATAGATCTATTTTTTTATTCCTATGTACATTTTGGTAATTTGAAAATGTTTTTCTAGAAATTTGTTGATGTCATCTAAATTTCTTCAAAAGCATTCTTGTCTGTTTAATCTCTGTGGGATCTGTAGCAATGCCCCTTTTTCAGTCCTGACATTGGTTGTTTGTGCCTTCTGTCTTTATATTTTAATCATTCTTGCTAAAGAGTGATCAATTTTGTGTCTTTTTGCAAGACCAACTTTGTTCATTCTCTCTGTTGTAGGTTTCCATCTTTTTTCTTACTACTTGTTTAACTAAATTCTATTTTTAAAAATTTTTCTTATTTCTGGGGCCAGCCCGGTGGCACAGCAGTTAAGTTCGCACATTCCACTTCGGCACCCTGGGGTTTGCCAGTTCAGATCCCAGGTGCAGACCTACACACAGCTTGTCAAGCCATGCTGTAGCAGGCATCACACATATAAAGTGGAGGAAGATGGGCACAAATGTTAGCTCAGGGCCAATCTTCCTCAGAAAAAAGAGGAGGATTGGTAGCAGATGTTAGCTCAGGGCTAAGCTTCATCAAAAAAAAATTATTATTTCTATCTTTTTTGGGCTTATTTTGCTATTCTCTAATTTCTTGAGAAGGATTCTTAGCTCATTAATTTTTAGCATTCTTTTCTAATGTGTTAAAAGTTGAATCATGGTTTTAAGTGTATTTCACAATGTTTTCATTATTATCCAGTTCAAAATATTTTCTCTGTCCCACTGAGATTTCTGTTTTGACTCACAATTTCTGTTGTTTGGACATGTATCTCCTGGTTTCCAAAGATGTAGAGATTGTCAAGATATCTCTTCATTATTGATTTACAGTTTAGTTACATTGTGGTCAAAGAATATCCTCTGTATGAGTCAATCCTTTAAAAATTTTTGAGAGTTGCTTTACGGCCTTTGTTTTGGTCAGTATTTCTAAATGTTCTCTGTTGTGTATTCTGTAGTTGTGGGGTGAGTTATTCTATGTATATCCATTAAAGTTTGTTAATTCTCTTATTCAAATCCTTTATGTCCTTCCTAATTTTTTGTCTGCTTTCATTGGTTAGTGAGAAAAATATATTGATATCTCACATTTTCTGTGTGAATTTGTCTGTTTTTTTCTTACCATTTTGTCAATTTGTTTATTTATTTATTTTTGGAGGAAGATTAGCCCTGAGCTAACATCTGCTGCCAATCCTCCTCTCTTTGCTGAGGAAGACTGGCCCTGAGCTAACATCCATGACCATCTTCCTCTACTTTCTATGTGGGATGCCTACCACAGCATGGCTTGCCAAGTGGTGCCATGTCCACACCCAGGATCTGAACCAGCGAACCCTGGGCCGCCAAAGCGGAACGTGCGAACTTAACCGCTGCGCCACTGGGCCGGCCCCCATTGCCAATTTATTTTAATTTCTATATTTTGAGAGCACATTATATTTTCCTGATGAGTAGAAACTTGTGTCATTAGCAAAGTTTCCTCTTAATCTATAATATGTTTCGCCTTTAACAATTGATATTATGGCTACACCAAATTTCTTTTTCTTATTGTTTGCATTTTATCTTTTTGTTAGCCTTTTTCTACTAATTTATATTCAACTTTTATGTAACCTTAGTTTTAGATGTACTTTTTATAAACAGCATATAATTGAATTTTGACTTTGCATGTCTGAAAAATATCTTTATTCTATCCTTATGCTTTTTCTCTGATTTCTACATTGTCTGTTTCCTCTGAGTGCCTCATTTTCTTTGGTTTTGAGCTTTTTTGTTGTTGTTGTTAGAGGTTTTCCTCAAATATATGGTGATATCTTAAGTCTATTCATTTTTAAGAGTAGGCAATAAAAAGATGCCTGAAAAGTCTCTGTGCATAGACAGGCTTGTGACGGTAAGACTTGGGTGGAGGGGCGTTGTGCTTGATGGGCGTTTGGTTATTTCTCTGGGGGACCCTCAATTGTAATAACCCTTTTGGGGAGGGCAGGGCTGATCATTTTTCTTTGAAATGAAACTTCTGTCTTCAACCCAGACAAATAGCATTGTGAGTAATGGAACTCAGTTTAATATAAAAAATCTTCTATTTTCACAGCTTTTATTTTCACTAAAGTATCTAACTCTCGGCTTGACTTTCTCCAGATAGCAGGCCTCCCTCTAGCTGGGTAGGGTGATACTCATTTCCTGGTCTTATTGGCTGGAGGAGGGTACCTGGTGGTCTAATTGCTCATCATGTGGGATTTCCAGTTCCTGTTTTCGGTTCCATCCTTCCTCTCTCTCACCTTCAGAAATACTGAGCCTCCCATCCCAGGTGTTGTTGCGGTTCAGAGGCAGAATCTAGCTCCCTCCTTAAAACACACCCCAGAAGGATTTAATACTGCAGAGAAAGCTGAAACCATACTCATCACCCTTCCTCAATCTGCTTTCCAAAAATTTTATTAAAATTTCTCATTGTCTTTCATCTCTTCTCCTCTGCAGGTTTATTCTTTTATTCCTATACTGTCGTTTCAGTAGATTTTGGGAGGGGAAACATCTTTTCTCACTCCACTAAGTTTACTTGTAATCCTGCCTCTATAGTGCTGTTATACATGGCACCAAAGAGCCTGGAAAATAACCTCTGAGACGTTATTGAAGCAAGGATCTCTGGTTCAAGGACAACGGGCAAGTGTTGAAATGGAAGGAATTATGACTAAATCTCGACGTATTTTATTCCTGGCCCCATGGATTCACACCTGAATCCAAAGGTAGAAGGCTGTTATTTAAGAGCAAGTAAAAGTTAAAGTTAGGCATTTCTCCATAATCTCTGCGGGTATTTGAGGCTGTAAGCCTTCAGCAGCACTGTTGCTATTGGCATGCGCTGGCACAAGCACAGTGTGGTAATGTGGGTGTATAGGTGACTGATCTCAGAATTGGTGAAGGTCACAGAGGTTACAATAATAGAGTTTGTGATGATGTCGTCTTTGCCCTTGGCACAGAGAGCAGTGCCCTTGGGCCTCGGCACACACACTGACAACGTGAGTAGCTGTAGCAGGGACTTGGTGGACATCAGGAGAAGAGAGGGTATCTTTGGAACCATCTTTGACATCAGTGCCAACTGGACTTCATTACAGCGCGTGAGAGAAGAAGAAAATAGCATTGTGGTAGCTAGAAGTTCTAGTTATAACAGCACACAATAAAACACTCTGAAAGCTCATTGAATGAAGTTGATGGGCCTGAAATGCTCACAAGGTGGGCGGAAATGTGGCTTTATTTCCTTTTTTTCTTGCTGTAGACTCCTGTGGTGTAGCTTGTGAAGTATGCATTGCAAAAAACAGAGCATGAAATTCTTTATTGTTAAATCAAATGAAGCTATATAATTAGTAACATTGCAGAGCAAATTTATGGAGCAATAAGAAGGATCTCACTTCTAATTTGAAGGGTATTTGATAATAGTTAGGCATTGTTAGGCTAAAGCGATGCCCCAGGGGTTTGGCTCTGTACATGCAAGGTCCAAGTCCAGAGATGGCTGAGGGTGAAAGGTGTGTGCTATTTAGCGTCCCAGTAGCATTTAACACCTGGAAAGTGTTTGAGTCCTATATCAGCTACCCCAAGTTACTCATATCATTGGCAAACTCAATTCTAGGGCTTCCCTCCCAAGCTTCTGTGAAACTCTCAGGCTCTCGAGTCTACCCTAAGTGATGTCTGCTTAATCTGATCTTTTTGTTACCTTCTGACGTTTTGGAGCAGGCCTATAAAAGTCTTTGATCTGTCAGAAATGCAGCCTCCTCTCTCTCTAAGTTACACTTTATCTATGTCTGTTTTGTCTTTTATCAACACTTTGTATTTCAAAACCAGGCTCCCTTTAGACTAGCAAGCTAAGAGATATAACCTCTTTATCTTGCTTTTTATCTATTAAATGCATAGATATTCCCCCACTATTGTCACTCATTTGACACACTCTCATCGTGTGCCCTACATCTGAGAAATGGAGACACATTGTAATAGATTGGCTTTAACTAGAATATGTAAGCATATTTTTTAGCTGAGGAGGGAAATGCTATTCCAAACTTTAGCACACTTACAAAATTGGTATATGTAAATAGTACATTAAGATGTAAGCAAAAGTCTCCCCATTGTCCTGAGCAGTGTCATACAGAGTGGGTACAATACATTTATCCTGGTTCTTACTAGGAGTAATCTGAAAACCACCCTCAGTCTATCAGCCAAACTAGTGACTCGTTTCTTGTAGCCAGTTTAATAGCATTCCTTTCTAAAAAGAATTAAAGGATTGTTAAAACTGTACAGATGAACCACATTTTTAGGCTCTAAAATTTTTCCTTGGTGAATGATTACAACTCTTGTCATTGCAACTAACAGAAGCTCAGTCAAATTAGCTTAAGAGCAAAGATGGGGGGCAGTAATTATTAGAAATTACCAGTAATTAACCCATGGAATCCAAAATGCAGGAATGCAGGTCTCCAAAGGCATTGGAATTAGACTCCCACACCACCAATCTTTCTTTCCTATCTTTCTTCTCTCCTTGGCGTGAGTCAGCCTGCCTTGATCCTCTCTCTGTCTCTGTCTCTGTCTCTCTGCCCCCTCTCAATCTCTCTCTCTCTCTCTCTCACCTTCTCTCTTGCTGCAGACTTGGTTCCCCAGTTCACAGGGAATTGAATGTGATCACCAATAATCACTGGGTTGTTTTTCATCCAACCTCCTGGAAAGAGATTTCCTTCTTTCTCTCTTTGAGTCTTGGTTCTAAATTACCAGAAAAGGAAAAAATAGGCTCGCAGCAGGGTTGGTTATTATTGTATGCCTGTGTCCATAAGCTTACTCCATAAGCTTCACCCTCACAATGGGGAAGGGTGATATGGGAGGGAGGAAATGACTAGACAAGAGATGCTGAGTGATAATCCAGTAAGCGACAACTAACTCGGGGTGCTATTTCCTTTCCCTTGGAAACTTAAGAGTTTACAAGTGTCAGGCCCATGCTCTAGCATATAGTGAGACATCAGTAATTATTTGTTTAATGAGTAAATGAATATTACATAAAATAGATGCTTATCTAATATAAATTCACATGCTGCAAGAAAGGTTCGTGGATCCAAAAATAAACCCCTGCCCCCTTCTCATCTCTGGAGTCCAAAATTTCTCCATCAAGACTAGGGAATAAATGATTGGGAAATAGTGTTGGGTAGCCATGGGGAAGGGAATAAGAGGTGATTGAATTTGTATCCAAAACGTGGAGAAGGATGAGGAGAAGGAGGAGAAGGGGAAGGAGGGGGAAGAGGAAAGAAGGAATAATTATCACATTATCACGAAGCAATTATGCTTTGAATTGGAAAGTTTTGTAGAAAATCTCATTTTTCGTGTTTATTTTATTACACACAGTGAAAAAAATTATAGTTTCTGTCAAAAATTAATTATTGTATTTATGTCCCAGTGTTTTCATGTCATTATTTCTCATCTATTTTGACCTTTTAATACCCGTAAACACTTACCTTCACTGACACACACCCATTAAAATCGAACTTGCTTTTTGTCCTCCTTTGAGCCGCAGCACAATCTTAGCAGATCTATAAGTTATTTTATGCCTTTCCAATTAGTTTGGAAGACAGCATCATTATGCAGGATAAATTAATTAATGTCATTCTGGCTCAGCTGGCAATTCACTTTGACAATTCAAATATATTTTATCCAGATTGTTATAAACGCATTGAATGTTATTTAACACTAAAATGTGGTTAAATTAGATATGAAATTAATTTTAGGTAATTTGTGACTCTGGATTCCCTTGGGGATTTATTGAGGTTCTCTTAGCAACAAGCTCAGGATTTTAAAATGTTGCCCTTTCTGTTATTTTCCAAAGACTTTAGTAAAGATACATGAAGTGTCTTGGTTGTGTTTATTAAATTTGTTAGAAGTAGAAGACAGGCCCATTTTGAGCATTCAGGTAGATTTTGTATTCTTGAAGTGTTTGAAGTTGAGGAAAAAGAAAATTCTATTAAGAAAGAAATTTGGGGTATAACCACAAAAATTCTGTAGCTTTAAAATTAGTTTTGAGGCTATATTATTTTGTAACCTTGTAAACTTCTAAATTTTTACTTTAGAGGACAAGCAACAAATGTAGTTTGGCAGTATCCATTTGAAGGGCAGTGAAATAAATTTTCTTTCTTTTTTCACATGGGTAAAAAAATGTATTTTACTATATAGCTCTTGTATTGTTTGTGCCAGAAAATTGGTGCACAACGTTATGTACTGATACATAGTCTCATGTAAAAGGATTCTTTTAAAACATTAACATTCAGTAAATACCATGCAGAGACTTTACAATATTTTAGTTTTTTTAATTAGTAATCAACTAACTTATATTCAAATTAAATAAATTTACAGCACGTGATTGCAGAAAGTCAAGGATGTGTTCTTCGTTTGGGTTCGATTATGTTCTGGCCTCTAGCTTTTTATTCCAGAGAGGTAATAAAAATGATGCGATGATATGCTATTCTGACTTTGTTAGAACATCATAATTACATGGTCAAAACTTATCTTTGATGTTTTCTTTTATCTTATATTGCAAATCTGTGTTTTTATCTTTTATCCTTTTATCCTCTTCCTAGTTTGGCCCCAGGGTCAGATCATCTAAGTAATCTTCTTACATTAGTCAATTGACTACTTAATTCATTTAAATATTTATTGCATTCTTAAGTCATAGTATACACTGGGCAGAGAATTTCACCTGCCTAGTCAAAGGAAATATGTTCTTTACCCTTGGTGAACTAAGTCTGGCAGGAGAGGGAGGCAATGTGAGAAAAATCATTAGAATACTTTGGGAAATTTATTTAACATAGAACTATATGCAAAGTGTTACAGTAATGCCCGGGAAGGGACTACTTTTAGGGGTAATGGCAGGAGATTTCTCAGTGGACAGGTTGAGTTAATAATCTCAGGCCAGAAAGAAGGGGATGGCATTCCAGACAAAGAGAGCATTGCATACAAGGATGCTAAGATGCATCATAGAGTGGTGGAATGTTTGGTGAGATTGATTTCATGATGGGGAGGAGAGGCTGAAAAAAAGAGATTGTAAGCTGAAAGGAGATGAGTCTAAAAAAGGAGATGGCTTGCAGAGAGTGGAGGGTCTTCTTATCTGTGTTTTATTCTGTGACAATGGGAACCACTATATTATTTTAGAAAATGGGAGCCAGTAGGCCAAAGGTTTACCATTTTTTCATGCCTATTATGAAATAGTCATGCTAGAAGCTTACATATTTTATTTCATGTAATTCTCATGAAACTCTTGTGAAGGGAAGATATTTTTATCCCCAGTCTACAGATAAGGGAATGGATGATTACCGATTTGTCCCAGGTCATAGAGTTGGGAGGTGGTTTGCAAAGCCAGTACTTTCTGGTTCCAGGACTCCTGCTCCTCTACTATATCATATTACTTCCCCAAAAGTCACTATAGTGGCAATAAAGAGTCTATAATAAGAGGAAGTCTGTCCCAGGGAAATAAGAGGCTGTTGGTTTAATTCATATTAGAGATGATTATGAACAGAATACATTGGTAGCAGTGATGACAGAAAAACAGCATAGATTTGAGAGCTTTTCAGAAGTAACCTTAGTGATTAATCAAATGTTGAGAGTAAAGGAGACAGAGAAACTGATATTATACTAAGGTTTCTGCATCCAATACAAATGCATTTCACTGTGAATAGGCTAAAGCCAGGCAAGGAATGAAAGGAAGAGTTGTTTGTGGTGGATTTGTTCATGGTCAGGGTGGGTTTGTTCAATGAAAAGTCCATCTACAGTCTTCTTATATATGTCTCCCTTATAAGAATTAGAGGGGATGAATGGCTAAAGTTGGGAAATTTGAGTTGGTATTTTATCTGTGAGCACTGTTGAATCCAGATGCAATTTGAATCATTCTGGGCTACTTCTAATGATTGTCTGCAGTATTTTTGACATTTCAAAGGACCTTGCTCCATAGCTTCATACCTAGGTCTTGCATGGAAGAAATGTATTGAGCTCCATCAAAGTCTTTTAATAGTCAAGGACTAGGAGTTTTGAGCAAAAATACTAAAATGTGGTTATTTGGATAACAGTGGACTAAGTGACTGGATTAAAGGCTGTTAGTCATTTCATTATAAACATAAAAAGATTGAGAAAATGTTAATATGATAAATCTAGGTTTAATTTTTGGTGTTTCACAGTGACAAATTTTCACCTCGATGTTGTAAGAATACTTAAGAGTTTTTGCTTTAGTTTCACTGTGTTTAATGCAGGTCTGTACTCATGTAAGTCAACTCCTTATCCATGATTTACTTGTGTATGAAACCCCCAATCTTGTTTATGTTGCCCAGACATGCCTGGGAGAGGCAGCTGTGACATTATGAATCCAGCTGACCACAGATGGATCTTCAGTGAAGCATGGATCCATATTGGTTTGATGATCTATGTTTACTGCCTCCTGTTAAACTTTCAGAGACTCAACTCCTAAATCACCTGGCATTGACTGCATCCACTTGTATATAAGTAATAGACTGAAGTGAACGGGAATTTTTGTTGCTACTCATGAAGACTCTTCACCTGTAAGACCAATTTATTATAGTTTTATTGACTATTTAGCCTATGTTAGAATCTGTTTGGTTTAGGGCCATTTAGCACATAGGTTTCACTAGGTATGATAATCTTGGTAGCTTATGTTTTCAGGCTGTTATGATAATTATGAAACTTTCCAAAATCCTGTTTATTGAAGTTTCCACACATTTGTTATGGATTTGACACCAAAGCTTGAAATCTCCAGAAAAAATTAAAACCGAAGTTATGGCCTGAAAAGAAATTCATTTAAAGACTTTGAAGAAAATATCAATGATCAATATTTACCTCGAAGGCTGGTAGAACTGCAGGACTTTCTAGATCTATGCATAGTGGAAATAACCAGCTAAAGCGCAAAACAAAACAAACAAATTATGTATGAATAGTTAAAATAATTAGCTAAAACTCTAAACAAAAATAAAACTTTAATAGTGCCTCCTAGCAAATAAAATTTAATTCTGAATCACTCACTCCCCAAAACTGTTCAGTATAAAGCTTCACAGCTTTACTTTTTTAGAGTCCAATGTGAGATTGCAGCTGGCTAAAATTGCTGATAAAAATGTATGCACATTCCTTCCTTTGCAACCGGAGCAGGAAATATTGTTAAATGTTAATGGACATGCAAATCAATGAGCTAGTAGTTGAAAAGTTTTATAACAGATCTGCCTATTTGTCATTCTTCTTTATATTTGTCCAAAGCAACAACTACTAACTTTTACATATCACTCTTCACTTTTAAATATGTTAATTATTTTGTAAACTATCTTTGCTATCTCATTTGCATTGTTATCATAACATCCAGTACTTACCATGTGCCTATAGCCACAGAGGAGGGACATTTCCTTATTTTGTGCAGATATATCATTCTAGATGTGTGCAGGACAGCTATCTTGCAGCCAAAGAGATACTAATGTAGTTGGAGTAATAAAGTGAACACACAAAACAATTTAAAAACATATTTAATGTCTTCCTCTGTGGAAAAGTTCTTCGTAATTCAGTCTCATTTTATTCCTGTTTCTTGGGTTTAACATACATAGGTCTACCCATGCCATACAGAAATAAATAAAAATAATTTGGGTTACTTCATTCATTCATACATCAAGCAAATGTTTGTTCATCACTTACTCTATACAGGCTGTGCTCTGGGTGCTGGGGAATTGACAGTGAAAAGAATAGCCAAAATAACTCCCTGTCCTCTGGAACGTATTATCTAGTTTTAAATATTGTATTCTCTCTTCATTTTCAGTGATATGGTCCTGTTTCTTGACATCCTAGTAATTTTTGAATGAATGATGAATGTTATGTATAAAAATGTGTAGAGTATTTAGATAATATTTTATTCTTCTGGAGAAGGTTCACTCTTTCCTCTGTTAGGTGGAAAAAGTAGGAGCTGATCACCTTCATCCAGTCTTAGAATGGACTGGGTAAAGACTGATTTACAGTCTCATCAAGGACTCATCCATCTCTGGTTTTGTCCAGCCCTCCATAGCTCAGTGTATTCTCTTGGGCCATTCCCTCTGGCAGGTCATGAACTATAATAGTCTCCTCAGTATGATAAAGTTGCCAACCTCTGTTATGCTTTTCAGAGACTTTCTGCTTAGCCTCTTAGCCTCTTCCCTGAACAAGTTTGTAATGTGGCAAATGTCTTGAACGGAAAACCAGCTGTGTATCATGCTCTCTTCTGGACCCCTCCTTTCTCACAAGGGTCTTGGCTCCTTAAGTTTCTAATGTTGTCTCTCCAACCCACTGAGACAGCCATCTGCCCAGGCAAAGCCCAGATTGTTACCCTCTTGCCTTGCATGTGGAATCAGCAAATGTCCCTTGAGAAAAATATAGCTAACCTTTCCACAGTTCTCTCCAATCTGGCATGTTGGTTTTTCTAGTCCTCAGTGCTTCATCAGCTCTCAGATACCTTTAAACAGATCTTGGGGGTAATTTTTGTATTTTATTTAGATTTGTTTTAGTTATTCTTGGCTGGATCATTGATCTATTGCAAGCTTATCCATCTGATCCCTATGTTTAGGCGCTGAAATAAAAAACTGATGCCTTCTCTTGTATACCTCTATACAACCACAAGAAATGTACCTTGAAATTTCCCCCCCAACCCAATGTATTCTAGAACTAATTGGCAAAGTGGACAGGTAGGGATGTGGCATTGAGCACATTCTTCAAAATAGGTGTCATTGAAAGAGCTGGACAACTACCAGAGCTAATACTCTATAGTACACTGAGTTCACTGCCCAAGAACTGTTCAACAATAGTGGAGACATGCCAAGCTGTCCGAGTTACCTTGGGGGCTTCCAGTAGAGTCTGCTTAGATTGGTCAACTCAATGAGGGTCCAAGATTTGGTGGTAGTTCTGGGGAGCTGCAGCTTCTGGGTGCTACTCTTGACTTCTTGTTATGAATTATCCTCAGAGGAAATAAGTCTTGATCTTCATTGCCTACTAAAACACTGGGGAACAGAGTGGATATTCCTTGTGTTTTTTATATCTCCACTCACACTTGTACGAAGAAGGTATGGTATGGTGGTTATGTGCCTAGATTCTGGAATCAATCAAATTTAGCTTCAAATCTTGTTCATTTACTAGATGCTTGACCTTGAGAATGTTGCAAAAATTCTCTAAAGCCTCAGTTCAACCTCTGGAAAACAGAAATAATAATACATTTTGTTGTACTGATATGAAAGTTGATGGAGACACTGTATTTAAAGGGCTAATAACAATCTCTGGTGCATTGTAAGCATGCAATTTATGGTAGCTACAAATTTTGGGGCTGTTATGGAAACCTGTGGAATTAGAGACCCAGAATTTTGAGGTAAGACCTTAAGATATTTATATAGACTCTCAAAGGTAGGTAAATGAAGTGTGTGGAACAAGAGTTGTTTTAAGAGTTTATAACTTTGCTTTTGTTTTTAAATAAAACTAAATATCTGTTTATTTTATGGATAAGAAAACTGTCTGGAATAACTCCAGAAAAAAAAATAACTGAATTGGAGATGTTTTACTTCTCGTGACTTCAAAAAGTGCTTCTTCATAGTTTAAGTAGATAAATAACAAACATACTGTCCTCTACTATATGTTGTTTTAAAGTTAATCTAAGAAGAATCAAGTTTAATTAATACTATAAACTGTACAAGTATTATCATGTTTAAGAAAAGGAACAAAATCTAGAGTAAAAAAAAAAGATCTCAGTGAAAAAAAAAGAATTAAAAAGACGAGAAAGAGAAAGAGAAATTTGATTTCTAACTACCATTCATTACTTATGTGGCATTGATTGGTCAAGTTAAGTGATCTCCTTGTGTCCCAGCTTTCTCAGAGAAGTTGCGAAATGGGAAAATAATGCTTAGGATTTTTTTGAATATCAAATGAGGAAATGGAAATGAAAATTCTTAAACAATAAGCGTGGCCTTGTTACTTGTGTTTGGTGAAATTAAATCTTCTGGTTATTGTGTTTAAATAATAATTTAAACCACATATGTTTGAATCAAATTTTCCATTGCTTCATCTCGTGGAAATTTTCTCAAATCAACATTATTCTGAACATTATTCAGGTATGATATTATATCTAAGCTTAGTCCCTTTCAATAGTTCTGACTTGACAGAACTAAAGGAAAGTGAGCTCTTCTCTTCCCTTTCAAGTTACTCTAATTCAGGAATTGTTTTTGCTCTCCTCATACTTGAGTGAGCATGAAATGATGCCTTTGCTGAGTATTTCTGTTTGATTTTCCAAAAGCTGTTGTCAGTCTTACAGCTCAAAAATGAAATGCACATCGTAATTGGTATAGCCACAATCAGTCTTCAAATCTAATTGGAACTGACCCAGACACCCTCAGAGCTCTTCCTAGCCTTTCAGATTTGTAAGCATATGAGATGAGACAAAAGCAAGAAAGCTTGTTGAAAGGGGGAGAAGTCCCTTTGCGGGTTGCTGAATCAGAAAGCTTTGACTATATGGCTCTCTGAGTCTGGGCAATGTCTTGTGTCTTTGTTTCCACAGAGCATATATCATTACAGACTATATGGGCATCCGAAATGAAAGTTTCATGAAATTAGCTGCGGTAGGGACCTGGATGGGGGACTTTGTCACAGCTTGGATGGTAAGAAATTTTAACTTCACCCATTTCAAATATCAGATGGAAGACTTATTCATAATGTTGGATAGACACCGCTTTTGATGGTTTAGCGCAAAATAGTACCTCTCTTTTGAGTGAAACAAATTCATGAGCATAGATAAATCCAGAGATTATATACAGTATCTGTTTACCTCAGGAAAAAATACATTTATAATATTAATGATGACTGTCCACTGGGATATATTCATTTATAAAATACATATATATCTATATATGTGTATGTACATATGGATGTATGGACATACAAACATATACACATTCATAAAATTAATGGAATGTTTTCTTCATGTGTAGTCTTCAGGTAAGGAATGTTGTCTGGCGTGTCTCAGACCATCTGGAACATTCTTTAAAGGCTTTTAATATAGTCTTCTACATTTGAACCTACTAACTTAATGGTAACTAAGAAAGTTGTCTGTTTTAATCTCTTTTGTTCATTATTAGTCTTTTTTATTATAAGCCTGCAATAAGTATACAAACCGTATTTCATGCTGAGCTCATCTGTCAAGACAGTAACTTCTGGTTTTTACCATTGGGTTAATTAAATGCAGTCTGTAGCTAAAAGGCTCTAGGTCCTATAGGTTTATAAGAGAATCTCAGAGTGCAGAGTATAACTCTCATACAAATGGAACCTTTTAACCTTCGCTGACACCTTTCAGAAGTGCAGTTAATCCTCATTAGCTTTATTCATCCATTCACTTGAAAAGGAGACCTACCAAAGGAAAGATGATGCTCGACCTAAACAAGGCTTGGCAGGGACAGGCCCCTACACGTGTGCCCTGGAGACCACAGGTATATTGCCACAACAGTTACTGCCATTTCTATTGATAGCTTGGCTTCTTACCTAGAACAGGTGTCTTCAAGGAGCATGAAGCAATAATATCTTAACTGCTACTACTGTGATTATCCTGCGAGGGTATCAAGTAGCCATAAAAGAGTTTGTATAGCCTGTTTTGGAGCCTCCTCCCACCTCCGTTCAATTTTAGAATGTTAATAGCACAAATTATCAGATGCATCCCATTCCATTAATTTTAAAATTTGAAAATTACACTTGAAAAGTGATTTATTTTATTTATAATCACTGGAAATAGCCATTAGAATAAGCCAGACATTGAGTCCAGGCTGCCTCATGTCAAAAGTTTCTATTTCCATTGGGAAATCTATTTAGAAGGAACTATATGAAATTTAAACACGTCATTTCCCTGAAATTTGAGGTGATACCTTTTGAAAAATTTCTACATTAATTATGGATTGTGATTTTTCACTCCATTTTATGGTGAATCTGCTTAATAAAATGGAAAAGAAGTGGATTAAGTTCAGAAATTTGGATTCTCCAATCTTGCCCCTATGGTTTGACTTTCCACAAATAATAGACAATCCTGTGAGCCTCAGTTTGCGCATTTCTTAAAAGAGATTAATAGTTCCTACCGGTGTTGCAGGTTTTCTGTTAAAGATTTAATGTGTGGCCCCATAACAGGACATAAAATGCTGCAGTGTGTGCTAGACACAAGTGCTTTATTGTTGTTGTTCATGTTTTTGGACCCTCATCCTCTTGGCTAGGCCCAGTCCTTTGAAATGATGGAAGGGCAGGTCAGTCTTCCTAGAATTCCTAACCCTTTTATGGAGCCCCAGGAGCAAGAGCATCCCACCTTATCTGAAGCTGGGGTCCAGAGCGTCTGGAGTTCCCTTGCAATTGCCAATGCTAGAATAGACTAAGAGTATATGGTACCTTGCTTCTTGACTTCTATCAAACACTGACCTTGATAAAAGTCAGGGGAGAAGCGACAGACCAACAAGACCTAGGAGCGTACTCTGGAGTTTGCAGGCTCAAGTCAGCCATTTGATACATAAATCATTTTCTTTCCCATGATGACATCATTATTTGTGATCCTCTTCCATCCAACTCCTTCCCAGACTTTCCCTCAAGATAGTATTTCCTGGGCCATATATAGCTCTGCCCCTATTTACTGGTTTCATAGTTTCTCCGAAATTTACTACTGTAATGCCTTCTATTTTTACTAGCTAACCTGGCAACTTTTTGCCTTTTCCTATACCATAGATTAATTCTCCAGTCAGTACTGCCAGCACCACAGAAATACAACTGGATTGAGAGTCAAGAAAACTATGTTACAGGTTTAACCTAGCAATATCTTAAGTCACTTAACCTTCTGGGGCCTCTGTTCTTTTCCTGTCTGTATACTGGGGGAGAAACTAAAGTCCCTTTCCCTTGTGTTATATGAAATATTGACCTTTCCCCATCAGACACTGGGCTAGAAATGGCAAAAGAAACACAGTACTCTCCTGATTTGAAAGTACAGTCACACACGGTGGATTCCCAGAGCACATCATTTCTATTCCCATTTCTATTCACTGACTAGGCGGTAAGTTTCCATATAAATATTTATATGTCTACATATGTGTGCATTGATAACATTTTAAAAAGTAATCGTTTTCCTCATGAGAGGAGCCTAAGGTAACTTTGACCTTCATTTGTCTATAGAATTCTCATCAGGAAGTGAATATCAATGGTAAAGGTGACTATCATGGAAAAGCAAGTGACTATTTACATTTCCAATAGAAGTGTGCCTTTTAATGTATTTCTGAAATGGAGGATTTTTCTGTTATGGAAATAATTCAGAACTTTTCCATGGTTTTAAAAGGCACACTAGGACTGATGTGATCCACAGGCAAGGCTGATATCAGCCCATCTGACAAATATCTTTGATTCTTACCCTACTGAACATCCAGCTCTACCGGGTTCAGTTTCCTAAGCAGTCCTGACTTTTCCTGGATCTGTGGTGTGCCTTGTGCAGAATACAAAAAAATGTATAAGTCAGGGTTGAAGTTACTAATTTTTTTGTCAAATAGATTTTTAAAAAAATTAATATAAAAGATATACATAAAGTGACAAATGATATAATTCAGCATTGAGCTGGCCCTTTATGTTGATAGGAGCAGAGAGGCGCTGTCTTGGAGACATGCACAAAACAGAAATGCTGGGTGACTCATGCGACATCATTGCCATGTGGCCACATGTTTGTCCACGCTCTGTGCCATAAAGCAAGGAGCTGAGGGGGGTCTGCCAGTCCCACAGCACATTGCCCAGTTTTACCATCCCCTCTTTGGGAAACAAAGGTCCCAGCCTCTGCTCGCTTCTAAGGTGGCAGGGGATTCTGAGGACATCGTGATGGCATTTGCTTGCCTCTCCTTTAATACCAGGGGGAAAAATCTCTTCCTGTCTGTCTATACCTAACCATCCCCTTTCCCCAGCCCTACTTCCTCCTGCTCTAGTAGCTTTCACTTACTGGTAAATGTATATGGTAAATGGTATATGGCTCAGGATAGTGATAGGGGCATCAGACAGGTTGGCGGTTCATGTCTGGGTGGGTGGGGGTGGGGGGGGGCAACAGGGAATGATGCAAATGGAGTAAAGTTGAGCCATGATCTAAAGAAGACAATTCTAATGGTAAACACTAAAGTCGCCCTAAAGCATCGTCATCACAAAACCATATACTATGTGTTTAACTCCCAATAGTCACAGGACCTTGGTTGGCCTTGACATATTTTTCCTAGAATTGTCTGTGGGTGTGTGCATATATGTGCCATTACTAGCAAAGCTTCTACCGTGAAGCACTGTCACACACACATAAAACAATTTAGTAGTTGTTTGCCAATTGACTTTACCTTTATTTCAGGTTTTTATAGTGACCATATGTTTTTAAAACTGTGTGTGATTTTAACAGATTTTTTTTTTTTCTTCTTGGCACTGGGTGTTCCATTAGAGCCAGACAAGCTTAGTCAATACCTTCATGTGGAAATACTTTTGGACTGATAAAATGTAACCTTTCTAGTCAGATTAAAACAAGAAATAAAATTTTAAAATTTGCTTAGTTATTTCTCTCTATTGAAATTCTAGTAAGAATATAATTTTAGGAAAAAATGTTTTTAAAAATATATTTTACCCTTCTATTTTAACAGTGCCCATATTATGTGTAAATACTATATTATCTCTCCAAATACATGAGTGACAAAGTTTTCCTTCTTATTTTTCACACATTTTCTATTTCTTCAGAGAGATTTTATACTTCATATTTATGTTGCTATTATCTTTGTTTCAAAAGACTGTGTTTATTTAAGAGACGAAGCTGTGGGGCCAGCCCCATAGCCGAGTGGTTAAGTTCGCGCACTCCACTTCAGTGGCTCAGGGTTTCGCCAGTTCAGATCCTGGGCACAGACATGGCACTGCTCTTCAGGCCATGCTGAGGTGGCATCCCACATAGCACAACCAGAAGGACCTGTAACCCGGATACATACAACTATGTACTGGGAGGCTATGGGGAGAAGAAAGAAAGAGGAAGATTGGCAAGAGATGTTAGCTCAGGTGCCAATGTTTAGGAAAAAAAGAGACAAAGCTGAAAACTCTTTCTTCGTTACTTGACTGGAAACTTCTTGAGAGGATACAATGTCAACTGTGATCACGATTGTATTCCTAATACCCAACCCAGTACCAGGCATAAAATAAATGCTCAAGAAATATTTATTGAAAGAGTAAACAGATAGATCATTAGAGCACATAAACACTGAGTTCCCTTTCTTTTTTCTTCATTCACTTTTGTGACTCAGTATTGTAAAATGGACGTTCTAGAAGGCTGGAAAGGTGGAGAGAGGAAAGCTGTATTGTTCAGGGTACATAGATATCAATGTCTTCCCCTCTCCTCCCAGCGCCTCCACTTGCTCCTGCTGAGCTTGTTTCCTTAACCAGGAAGACACTTGCTTCTAAAACTCCTTGAATGGAAGTAACAGATTGTTGATGTAGTTTTCCCAGAATGGTGGTGTAACCTTTGAGTATAAAAGTCATTCTTTGATAAAACAAAGGTTGAGCTTCTCAGATCCTGCCGGAGGCTTCTTTGAATGGTCATTATTGCTGTCGTAGTTCTGCTCCTGACTCTGGGGACGGAAGGAAGCTAAGTTGAGATACGTCCCTTCAACCATTTAAGCACAGAACTAGTACTACATAAAACAATTAGTTAAACTTCAGTGGACAGAGGCAGAGAGAATTAAAGAATGGTGTATACTTGAGAATAATTGATACTCCTTCTGGGTTAGTATTACTTTATAAATCTAGAACACAATAGAGGGAGGAAATATTTCTGCAGTGTTTGAGAGTAAAGTATTCCTTCAAGGTTGAATGTAGGAAATATGAAATAAATTTTGTGATTGTGTATACATACTAACCTAAAACTTGGTGAGTTTTTTATTGTTTTCTCATGCTTATTGCACACTTACTAAGGAAGGGCTGTGATTGTGTTATTTTCATTTCATCAAATTAATAATAGTTCAAAATTTTCTATTATATACATGTCACTATTTTGTGGACTGTTTTGCAAATGCTTAGTTTGTCAATGAACAGTAACCTGGAATATAACCAACATGACATCTTGCTTGTTATTCTGTCTGGCATTGAGCTTGACAATTCATGTTATGATCAATGCCAGTTTTCTAATTATTTCTCTTCCTCTGATATTTCAAAATGACAGAATAAAACATAATTGAATTGATTTAGTACTTGAAATAAAGTAGCAATAGTAGCTTACTGAACTTGATAATAAAAAAGAATTTAAAGGGCCAGCCTGGTGGTGTAGTGGTTAAGTTCGCATGCTCCGCCTCGGTGGCCTGGGGATTGCAGGTTCAGATCCCAGCGCAGACCTACATGCGGCTCATCAAGCCATGCTGTGGCAGCATCCCATATAGAAAATAGAGGAAGACTGGCACAGATGTTACCTCAGCGACAGTCTTCTTCAAGCAAAAAGAGGAAGATTGGCAACAGATGTTAGCTCAGGGCCAATCTTCCTCACCAAAAAAAAAGGTCTTAAAGTGTGAAACATGGAATAGCAGAATTAACCTTAGCAAAGTCATTGAACAAGTGTATGTGACAAATGGAAAGGGCACAATCAGATATTTAACCAGTGGAACTGGACCCAAGAGCCCAGAATTACTCTGAGTTTGCTCTTTTGTTCTCTTTGTCTACTTATTCATTAGAGCTAGTTTATGACTTCAGTTTCCTTCCCTATTAGTTAACCCATGTGTACTAAATTTGTATGTTGCATTGCATTATTTTATACAGTGAAAATGGAAACTGGACCAAACATTTAATTAGGTAATATACTATCATTCTATAAAGATTCTGTCTTAAGTGAGATTCCTGAGAAAAAGAACATGCATCAGGGATTTGGGTGGGCCATATGATTTATTGAGAAAATGCTCTTCAGGGAAACCTGTAAGGAGATGAGAGAAGTAGGAGAGAGAATAGGGGGAGCTAAGCAAAGATGTGGTCATATGGCCTCAAGTGAGCTCTACCCTTGGCCTGATCCCCTGGGCAGGTCTTAATGTTCTTGGGGAATGGGGTGTACCAGTAGGCAAAGAGGATCTAGGCAGGGCGCCGACATTGACTACCACACAGACAAAACCCAAGGACAGGAGACTTAATGGCACACATAATTGCCAAAAAACATTGCCAGTTCTTTTATCCTCTGATTGAAACAGAGTATACAAGAGGAATAATTTTTTACATTTCCTTTTTATTCATTAGAAAATGTAGAGGGAACCAAATATGGTCATTTTGCCTTTGCATGTATAAATATTTTAATGTCTCTATAAATAATTTAGCATTGTGTTTCATGTTCCTTCAAAATAATAAGTTCTCACTAAAAAATTAATAAGACAGGAGAGTCTAACCTCCTATTTTCAGATAGCATCACAAATGGTGATTGAGGGTCTTTTAATTGTCAGGTCTGTTGGATTTTTAAAGTATTAACAGAATATGATGTGAAATAAAAAAGGATTTCTGAGTAGAAAAGGTTGTAGTATAGCATGTAGATACTTAAGAACAGAAGCACAAATTCTCACTCTGCTATGTCTCCTAAATTCAATGTCTATCAAAAACTCCATAGTATGTTATAGGTATATTATATGCAATTTATATTCATTTATTAAAAATTTATGGAATACATTATTCTAAGAGTATGAAAAGCATCTAGGAAAGTATATTGAATTGAACTACATTAAGATGTGAAAGACACGAAGGACCTCACTGATAAAAAGACCCTCCATTAGAGGCAGGAGATGCTTGCTTTTCCTCTTTTCCATCCCCAACTCAGTTTTAGTGCTTTTTACTTCCATTATACTTTATTTCTATTACTTGGTTTATACTTCCTCAGGGCAGGTGTCCTTTTTGTCCACACATTCTTTATGATTTTCCTGACATGATGAAAAACTTTAAATAAAAGCCAGGACATAGTGATATTTGATTTTTTTTTTCCTTCTGACAGTCAATAATATAATGAAATGAGTGCTAGTTGTTAATATTAGCTCGGATTAGAACTTGAAAAAGGAAGCTGTATACTTCTTTTTGTAGTAATTTTACAAGTAGTTGGATTGTTCCCCTTATACGTTTCTTTTACTTTTTATTTAATGTGTCCTCCTGTGAGCCAAGCACTATTGTGTGTGTGTGTGTGCGCACGTGTTTCCAAACATTTAGTTTCCAAACATTTTGATGTTTTCAACTACTATACTACCCTGCTAAGGTAAATCATTTTCTTGGGACTATTTAATCATAGATCTTAATAAGACATGGGATATAGACATAGAAGTTGCTTGGATACTTTTTTGTGCCAGCATGTCAATAAAATCTGTTGAATTTTGTCTTCAGTTGAGAGGAGGGGAATGCATATCTTTTCAGGTCCTAAGTGATAATGCATCACATCCCAGCCAAACTATGACTTTTAAACTTTAGAAAACTTAGCTTTTATTCCTATGCCCTTTTAGCAAATATAGGTGGTTGAAAGCATCTTATTTCTGGGACTGGAAGAAAGTGACAGAATAGCTTTGTGTTATACTATCATGAAGACAGATATTGTAATCCCTGGTTATTTAAGTGCTAAGTGTTTTGTTTATTTGGAATTGCTATCCTTTAGCAGTTGTTTGCCCCGAGGATTTTTAGAGCACTGAAGATTTTTATATTCATGGTGTCTGTTGCATTTGTAGTTAAATGTTCTATAAACATCAAAAGGAAATTTATAGCAATAAAGTTCCTGGTACTTATGGTTTGTGGTTGTTGCTTTATAAAAGCTGTTGCATCATGTTTCAAGAGACTGAAGAACTCAAGTGAACAGAGGGACTATTTTGATAACGAATGGTTAAATAAAATCATGTTTGGCATATATCCTTCTCTGTTCTTATTTATCTGAAGGCTGATTGGGAAAAAAAGAACTCCCTTTCGCCCTGGCGGACAAAATATGTTAAGGCTGATCCAAGACATGGATCTGACTCAGTATCCTTCACTAGACTACCAAGTGGCTCAATGAAACATCTTAAGTAGCTTTTGAACATGACATTGCACAAGGAAAGGAGTCAATTAAGCATACAATAGTAATGGAAATTACTAGTTCAGTATTAATACCAAATAAATATCTTTGACATCTCCAAAGATATCGAATACAACAGAAGGGTAGGTCCACATGCGTAGTTTATTTAATGCTGTATACCAGGGCTCACAGACAGTTAGGACAGCACATGTACCAAGTTAAAACTTCCAAACTGTTCTTGACTACTATGCAGACGATATGTGAGAAGTAATGCCTGATGAGTCGAGTGCGTGAGATGAAATAGGAGAGAAGCCGTCTGTTTTCATTGAAAAGAATAGCACATTTCGTAAAGGGTTTTAAAATACGTCATAAAAGATACTGTGAACCTGTAGCTATTGAAGAAAAATGAAAGCTAGTAATTTTCAACATCTGAGTACTTTTTTCTTTGACTTCGGTTATAATTAATTTCTATTTGGCATTTTCAATTTCCACTAGAGGTCATAGAATCAATGGAAGATTTTTGATGAATCTAAGTGCAGATTTAAAAAAAATGCATTTTTATTTTGCTTAAATAAAAAATTAGCAAAATGAACCAATATTCTGCCTAACCAGATGCTGTCTATCTAAACTCATTCATTCTGTGAATGAATATTTACTTATACAGTGATCTTATAATTTACTATACAAGCTTATTGTACAATGCTTTTGAATATTAAACGGGGGCTAAGTATAATTAAAATTATATATTTGTTAAAATATTTATTTATTGACCAAAAAATTGGTTTTACTATTTTGGTAGAAATATAAAATGTCTTTTCAAAGACCATTTAAAAATTCATTTTCTAAAATATCAAAATAATGTATATACAAAATGAATGTTAGCACTATTTTAGCCCCCAAAAAACTCATCAAACAGGTTGTCTCTATGTTATTTTTGAATATTTTACCTAATTTTGATGCTGCAAAGTTACAGACCTTTAGCAGTCCAAGGCCCTTCTGACAGTCTTGCTCACTTATTCATTAATCTTCTTTAGATTTATGAAGAATTTAGATTTAGATTTATGAAGGATTACTCACTTTATGAATATACACTAATTACCTACAGAATAACAAATGAGTGAGGGAATAAACATTAGAATATATTAAATATGGTAAAAATGGAGTTATGATATCATTGCATGTAAAGTTAACTTCCCTTCATTGAAGGACTCTCATTCAGAGCCTTGCCCCAGTCAGCCCTTTCCAAGACTTGCTGGAATGGCGAGTATTTGTCCTGTGTAGCAGTTGATGTCCCATAATATCTTTTGGTCTACTCATATCTTCCCAGCCTTCTTTCAGCATCCTAAGTCATCAATTTGTGGTGAGGTTTTACTAAGTGACAGTAGTTTTCTGTGTTAAACTTGCATAAATAATAAACACTGGATTTGCAAATTCAAATGCCCTGAGGGCCAGGCTGATCTAGTAAAAGTGTGAAACATCTGGTATGAGATAAAAGGATGTGTGTGAAAGGGAGGGGGGAGCTGTGTTGAACCAGAGAGCGTATTCCCTATGAAGAAGCATCAAAATTCAGTTTAGTACAAAAATATCAAGAATGTGGAGTAGAATATAACTTCAACACAAATTCTGCCCACTGGTCTTCTGTTTCATGCTTTATAAACAGGGGGCATTAAGCTGGAAACTGACACATGACATGAATGTAGAAAGATCAGCATGAGGAGTGAATTTTGGGCATGTGCTGTTCTGGAACATCTCTATCACACCTCATAAACTTGTCCATTCTCTAAAGGGTTGGTTCTCCCCGTTTTGTTATGACCACAAGATGCAGGGGAGACAAGAGCTCCCTGTACTCTAATCATAGCTGCCTTGTATGAACAACCAGAGTCCTTGTACCACTTAGCACTCATTCCACCCAAACATTTAAGGCTCAAGTGGGCAAAAAACACTTTTGTAATAGCACTTTCTGAAGTGTTAATGAAATGCTTGTTATTACGGTCAGGTTAGCCCTTACCAGCATGGGTGCAGAGAGACCTAACAGCTCATGCTGTATTTGTTGACTGACTGACTAGCTTTGCTTTATCATAAGGAAATGGTATGCAGATGGGTACTTAATGAATATGCATTGTGGAAATCTAAAATGAATACAAATAACATTAAAGTGTCAGTATTTACAAAGCTCTTGGGCAGTTTCTTTATAGATATAATGAACCAAGTTTATTGTTTTGTTGGTTGTCCCAATCAGTTTGTACCTGAATTCCATAAGGCAGTGGTTCCCAAATTTGTCTTTCATTGGAATCACCTGGGGAGCATCCACGATGACTGGTGTCTGAGTCCCCCTCCCAGAGAGTGTGATTTAATTTGTCTGGATTGTAGCCTGGGTGTTGGAATTTTTAAAAGGTTCCCAGAGAGTCTAATATGCAGACATGTTGGGGACCATTTCTGTAAGGTGATTCCAGGAAGTTTGGCATGGGAATATTTTGACATATGCTCTGGGGTCATAACCATCTGATGTGAAAGCTGAAGGGAAGCCAAGGAGAGGAATCTTTTGGTGCTGAGAGACTACAACAGAGAAGAAAGCATGAAGGCAAAGATGGGTGATAGGAGGGCTGGCTTCCTCATGGAGTCCCAGCACCTTGAGGGCCCACACGTCGCCACAGGGCAATGTAAGTGCTCAGTTAATTTTACCTAGCCTCTGGTGCTAAGTCTACAGCTCTATTTGGGCTTCTTCCAGAGTGGCTTTGACTATGATTCCTTCTGATGCTCAGTGAATTCCCCTTTAAGTATACCTACCTTGTTAAAAAGCTGACCAATATCCCTATGCTCTGGGCTTTGGCTCAAATTATTCAAGCAGTTTCCCTTTCCAGATATTAGGACAGGCATCCCCCACCTCCTGCTAGCTCATAATATAGAGAAGAACAGTTATGCCATAATTTTTCCTATTCAATTTTTTTTTTAAAGGTATGCTTTTTGGTGAGGAAGGTTGGCCATGAGCTAACATCTGTTGCCAATCTTCCTCTTATTTTTTTTCTCCCCAAAGCTCCAGTACAAAGTTGTATATACTAGTTGTAAGGCATTCTAGTTCTTCTATGTAGGATGCCGCCACAGCATGGCTTGATGACCCATGTGTATGTCCACACCCAGGATCTGAACCAGCAAACCCCAGGCCACCAAAGCACAGCGCGCAAACTTAACCATCTGCCAAGGGGCCAGGCCGCTAATTTTTCCTATTCTAATACAGTGTCATCTACATGAGCTTCCTTCTGATCCACCCTCCCACCAGCAAATGATCTGTACCTCCAGTTTGCCATGTGCTTTAATTTGATTCTTTACCTCTCATTAAATGTTAGGAAGTATTATTGTCATTTACCCAGGGGGTGGCTTACTTTTAGTAATTATTACTTAGAGAATATGGCTGCGAACTGCTGTGAGATAAAAGATAAAGCACATGGAATTATAACTGTTAATATTGTTAGTGTTACTTAATTTAAAAAATTACGGTGTTTCATAAATGAGAACATCTTACAATGTAGTTTGCAATTTGCATTTTCTGAATGAAGACTTTTTACTAATTTTAACATCTTTTTATTTTTGCTCTACTGTCATTCCCACAGCTCAGCCAAACAGGAACTAATACCAAGATTGTATAGTCACTATTTTTCATAGCAAACTATGTATTTAAGTGAGGATCTTTTTAATGAGGTCAGCTTTAAGTAGGTCTCTCTAAATTATAAATATACCTGATGTTAATGTTATGTCACTTGCCAGAATTTCCACTGCTTATAGGAATTAAGATATAAATTATGTTTAGTGATGAAAATTCACAATAAGTTTATGTTCTTTAAGGAATACTTATATTTCAGATATGCTTTCCAAAAGATGACAAGATAGTCTTGACTGGATAAATCATAGTCCCTATTTGCTAAAATAAGTGACTAAAAAGTAGTGTTGAAAAATGCTGAATTTTAAAATATAATCTTGACACAAAGTAGATAATTTGAGCTTTTAACTGCCTTAAAAACTGTCTCATAATTGTCCCTTCTGATGGGCCCTGAGTTCCAAATAGTATTAGAGTTGCTTTACCTGTATTAAAGGTAAAAATAAGACCCTCATTTAAATAGTTTTCTTGCCATACACTTTTAGTACTGTTTATTTTAGTATAGTCCAGGTTGCAGATTTTATTAAAATACTAATTTTATATTCTTTAAAATGGATTTTATGTAGGAACATATAAAAGGGAGGGAGTTTGACCCATGCATGCCATTCAGGAAGCAAACTTTGGAAGCAGATGAGTAAAAATGGCATTTTTCTAGTCAATGACAACGATCAGGAACCTCTCCTCTGATTTTCCTGCTGTGTTATGTTTCTAGAACAGTTCACTGACTTGTCTAGAAAAGTAAAGCTTGGAGTCAATTAAGGTGTGACAACAAAGGAATTCACTAGCAAACTCAGGGGAATCATAAGGTAAGGTAAATGTAGATTTTAATTCGGAAGTTTTGAGAAAACAGCTGCGCAAGAACAACAACTTTTGATGTGAAGTGGATCTTGACAGAAGCTCAGATCCCTGATATTCCAGTACTGTTCATTTGTCAACATAAAGGCGAGATAGAGTCTTATGGGATTAAGCAAACTCCATGGCAAAAAATATAGTTTGACATTTCTTGAAAGCACTTGACAAGGCTCCACATAAAATTATATTACTATTCTTCTCAGCTAAGAGAAGATTTTTAAGGGAGGCTGAGTTCTTTTATTCAAATTCAAATTTATTCTTTGGTTGCCATGGCATCCTAAAAAAATTAATGATATATTGTTGAGTTTTAAATGTTGGGTATGGGGTGTTTTAATGCAGATGGAAAATAATAAACTTTAGAAATATTGTAAAAATTAAATTGCATTTGGGAACTTTCAAAAAAAATTAGCAAGTCCTGAAAAAGTCAGTTACAGAGATTCTAGACAATAGGAAAAATGATTGTTGACCGTGTTGTCAATAGCTGTCAGTGTCTGACCTGCACTTTGGCATCCTTGCTGTGGTACAGCTGGCTGACAGATTGTAGCTAATGTGCAAGTGGAGAAGGAAGGTGGCAAGGAGGAGCAAGGGTTACATAGTACAAGATGCCAACAGCCTAAGAGACTGGGGTGATGCGTGTGTGATGCTAGTGCTAGTGAGAGGAAGAGATGTGTGGGGAAGTCTGCGGTAATTGGGATGATTGGGATGGGGAGGGGGGTAAATGGAAAATATTTAATGGAGAGAGAATTGGAGGGAATTGTGTAGGTCCTGGAATAACATTTCATCAGTGGGGGCAGTGAGTGGCAATCATTGTTAATCACCAATTATTGTAGCTATTGAATGTGAAAGGCTGGTACCTGTAGAGCTTCAGAATGTTAAGTGGCTCTCTTCAGATGCGGTGTCTGATCCTGCCTTCAAATCCCTGCCCTCTTCTTGGCTTTTCCTCCCCTTTGAGAAACGTTACTTGCCAGCTTGTTGGACACTAGCTCTTGTTCTCTTTTCCTGCAGAAACAACAGACTACAATGTCCAATCACATTATTTACTCCTTAAAAACCTTTTTTTTAAAAAAAAGCAAAAACTGCAGATGGTTTAGTTTTCTAAAATGCAAAGGTGTGAATGGTTAATCAGGCTGAAACAATTGCAGAGCTGTTCTTTTGAAAGCTTACCAAATGCCAGTCTCACTTTTGATGTTGGCATTTTTTTTTCCTGAACAGTGGGTCCATAATTTTTAATGAAGGCTTTGCCCATTCATGCTTGAAATTCATGAGTATAATGTGCAGCCAGATAATCACAAGATTTGATGTCAAACTGTGAGGCATATAATTTCTGCATGCCTGTGAATTAGCACTTGATCCCCTAAAATATGTTTACCGTTGTCCCTGAACATATTATTAAAAGTAAAAATGCTGACAAAATTATTATTAATTACTTTGTAACTTTGTTGAGATCATCAACAGAATGAACTTATTTGGGATGGTTCTTGAGGTACTAAAAGTAACTTAGAAAAAGAATCCAAGCTCCAGATGCCTGGTGAGGAACAAAGTGCTGATGTGGAAATGACAGAGACGGCACAGAAACAAATGTCGGCAATTTAGGGAAACGCCAGTCTCCACCCAGGTTCCTAGTTTCAGATCAGAGAGCGGATGAAAACACAAAAACCCTGGCCAAGGGAAGACTGAGAGAGAAGTGGCAGATTGTAAATTAGCAGGACCCTGCCACCAACCTGGAAAACAACATGACATTTCCTGAAGGTGTTCCAGGGATAAAAATAAATACTGAGAATGTGTAGATGGCCAAGCCGCTCCCTGGAGTAAGGCTCATGCATCTGTAAGCAGCATTAACTCTTTTAAATCACCAAATCAATTGTGTCCTTTTATTGATCATCTAATTACTTTGTTCATGTGTTAAGTAAAGTTTTTCTATATGTATATATGTGTGTGTATGTAAATATACACATATTTATATAATTCACATACAGAAAGTTACTATAAAAATCCAGGTTTCAGGGCCGACTCTATGGTGTAGTGGTTAAGTTTGGTGCCCTCTGCTTCTGCAGCCTGAGTTCATGGGTTCGGATCCCAGGCACGAAGCCACACAACTTGTCAGCCGTGCTATGGTGATGACCCACATACAAAATAGAGGAAGACTGGCACAGATGTTAGCTCAGGGCTACTGTTCCTCAAGCAAAAAAGGACGGAGATTGGCAACAGATGTTAGCTCAGGGCGAATCTTCCTCAGCAAAAAAAAAAGAAAGAAAGAAAGAAAAAATCCAGGTTTCTCCACTTTTCCCTTCCCTTTTAACAATTTTATTTAAAAAAATAAATGATAAAGGGGAATGCTTGATTACAGTGTATAGTAATCCATCAATGAAGCTTAATTTAAGAAAGTGCTATTTATTTTATTAAAAATTTGAATTATACATAATTCTCCAGGATTACAACTATTGAATAATATTGGACTTCATTGTATTGTTTAAGAAATTAATCTGTCAATGCCCCAATTCATATTGGTGATTCAAAAGGAATTATAGTAGCTGTCATAGTAACAACAACGTATAAAATTTATTGAGCGCCTGTGTCAGAACCACTTCTAAATTTTTTAAATCTGTTGAGTTATTTAGACCCAATACTATTAGGTATATTTACTATTATTCCCATTTTATAGTTGAAGAAATGGACACATTGTGTGCCAAAGGTTACACAGTTATTGATTATGATCAAGAGGTTTCATGAGCCTTGGGCAATGGGGTTATTTATGGATGTTGAGTAAGACCTCTTTTATTTGACACCAAAAATACATTTTTTTCCCTACTTAACATTTAGCATAGTGCAACTTAATCCCTGGAAGTTTGTGGTTATAACTGTGTTTTCATGAAAAGGTTTCTGAAGTTTGTTGTGTATGTCCCTATCTTAATAAACAAAAAAAACGATAAAGATGAGTTAACCTTTTTAAATTGGTAGTGGAAAGAATGTTGAATTTTACCTAGAGCTGGGTTCAAATTTCAATCTTGTAACTTAGAAATTCTATGACCTGGGCCTTAGTTTCCTGTTAGTAAGGTGAACGGATACATACATCCTTGTACTTAGCATGGAACGTGGGTCACAGCAGACTGTCATAAATGCTAGCTGCTCTTGTTGTTTTTATTGCTCCCATTTCCTTAAAAGGAAAGTAAGAACAGTGTCCACTTTATGGGAGTTTTGTGAATTAAATCAGTAGAATTGTTTATGCTCTCATTTCTAAATGCATGTGTGCGTTGACACACCCTAGCACATGCTGAGTAGTTAACATTCAATAGCATATAGATTAAGGGCGTTAGGGAGTTAATGCAGGCAGAGCCCTTAGAAAAATGCCCAGCACATAGGAAGCACTGACTACATCTTAGCTATTGTTATTACTATAGTAATAGTATCATTTAGTTTCCATCCTTCTGTTCGCTGTCCTTTATATTTACTCCCTATTCTTGTTGATTTATGGTTATGGTAGATTAATTCATTGATTAATTTTTATTGAATGCCTAGTTGTGCCAGGTGATGTGTTAAATCCTGATCACCAAGATCCGTAATTCAGGAAGGTAGGAATTATGTGGTGAGGGAGGTGGTGAGATCAAACTATCCATGTTGATCTGAAGCATCTAGGGAACATCAGGGTAGAGGAGTACAGGCAACAATTGGATATAGAAATTAAATTGGACTCTGTACAGTTTGGGAATCATCAGAATGTGTCTATTATTTGAAAGCTCTGTTATTTGAAACTCACTAAAGTAAGATTAAAGAGTGAGAAAAACAGTATGCTATATTGGAGGTCCAGAGAATATGGACATTCTAGAGAACTACATATAAAAATAACTAAAGATGAAACTGAGAATGAATAGTCAGAGATATAAGAAGAGAAGCACAGCAACTTTAAGCACTATATGTGGATGGAGCGTTTGTGGTCCACCTTGTCCTTCAAATGCCCCTTCACTTCTACAACAGTTGACACAGTGTCCCTTCTTTAGACCTTCGTACAAACTTTGGGCTGGGTGCTGCCTCTTGGTCCCACTCTCCCCACTTCCTACGACTCCTCTGTGAAACAATCTGAGTTCTCTCCAGGAGTGGCAGTTGCCACCCTGACTTCATGGTGCATTTTTCCCCCTCCCTAGAGCTGAACAGTGTTGGACAAAACAACTTGTCTCTGATCTTTTCCATTAGAGCTACTCCTACATCTGTCACTCAACTTGTCTCTTTGCTCCTCATGATCTGACCTAATGCATATCTATTAATTGGCTGCTGGGGCTGCCCTGGTTCAGAAGCTTATGTTGCCAAAACCTTACTGCTCTCACAAGTTGCTATTATATCGTCTCCTTTTTTTCCTATTCCTTCCAGATGTATCTGTTTACTGGAGCATTAAGACTGAATGAATGAGTACATAAATGAGGTTATGATAGTTCTCAGATTGAATGAATACTGATCACGCAGTGGCCCTTACACTTGTTCCATTGAAATTCCATTGAAAATGTCTCTGATATCATCTTGCCACCATTTCATAAAGGTAGACTAATGTGCATTTAGTTATATGATCTTCTGATGGGTGTTACATGCTTGCCTTTCTAAAAATTAATTATTTTTGCTCAGCATCATTAATCATCAGGGAAATGCAAATAAAAACCACAATGAGATATCCTCTCACACCTATTAGGATGGCTCTTACTAAAAAGACAAGAAATAACAAGTGTTGGCAAAGATGTGGAGAAAAGGTCACCCTTGTGCAGTGTTGGTGGCAATGTAAATTGGTGCAGCCACTATGGAAAACAGTATGGAGGTTCCTGCAAAACTTAAAAATAGAACTGCCATATGATGCAGCAATTTTACTTCTGGGTATTTATCCCAAGAAAACAAAAACACTAACTCAAAAAGATATATGCCCTTCCATGTTCATTGCAACATTATTTACAATAGCCAAAATATGGAAACAACCTAAGTGTCCATGGATGGATGAATGGATAAAGAAGTTGTGATATATATTTATATAATGAAATATTATTCAGCCATAAAAAAGAATGAAATCTTGCCATTTGCAACAACGTGGATGGACCTTGAGGGAACTCTGTTAAGTGAAAAAAGTCAAGCAGAGAAAGACAAGTACCATATGATCTCTCTTATATGAAGAATAAAACAAAAAACAAGCTCATAGATACAAAGATCAGATTGGTAGTTGCAAGAGGCAAGGGGTGGGAGAAATGGGTGAACTGTTTTTTTCTTATTTTAAATAAATTGAATAAAAGATTTAAAAAATAATTATTGAATCAAAGATTTTTTAAAAAGCTTCTTCCGAGTGATTTTTGTACCCTAGAAAAGTTTTCACTGATGCTATCAGTGTATTTTGACTGGTCAGCAGCATTGGGTAAATCCATATGGGTAATTCCTACAATACCAGCCTGTGGACCAAGGACACCTCCTGTGCAGCCTTAGCCCTCTCTTCTGGCTCACTTCCGTGTCTATTGAAGAGTCTTGGAGAAGGCATCTACCATTTGAAATCAGCTGGGAAACTTTAGAGATGGCTTGCTACAAAGTTTACATATTCTTCTTTGGAAGAAAGAGAACAATTTAGCAAATCCATAATGTTTGCATTTTAACAGAAGTCTAGATACCAGCTGCACTTAAGAAATAAGATTACAAATCTTCAGCAGTGACTGCATCATTTTTAAATTGCTCACTAAGGCTTTTCATACATTCTTAATACCTTTTGTCCACAAGATGATTCCATGACGTAACATTTAGGGACACGGAGAGCTTAAAAATGCTCTAAAATCAACTTTTTTTCAGTATGAGCTCTACCTTTATCAAACAGTAGCATAAAATTACTATCTCTAGCTAAGTCTGCATTTCTGAAATGATCTTTCACTGAAGTTACAAGAAGATAACAGAATCAGTCAGTAAGTAAATTCTTTTCTTTGCGTGCTTTGCCTTAGAAGCAATAGATAGATGTGTGACACTTTTGAAAGCAGTATGATAAAGATTTTTGATAGTCACCAGTTTTATTTGTGATAATTTATAGCATTCGAATATGAAAAGAGAAAAACTAAGCCTATTTGACTTAAGCCAGAATGGTGATTGAAAAAACTGTTTTACTGACTCTTCTCAGAATGAAATGGTGAGTGTCACCCAAACATACTAATTTCAATAGCATTGTTGCATTACCATTGATTAGCCAGTGTTCAGACATGGGAGCTCTAAAATGTAACATTCTAGGTAGCATCCTGATTACTTTTTGTATTTTAAGACACACATATCTAATCTAATGGCATTTATAATTATTGAAGCCATACATCATAATACGCCAAGTCAATTGGATTTTTTGTCAAGTGTTTTCTTGTTTTCATTTAGCATTGAGCCTTAGATTACAGCAATTTCATTTTCTCCCTTCCCAGATGAAAGGGATCTCGAGTTAATTGAACTGACTCCCAACAGTCCTGGGGGCATAGGGTAGGAGCTAGAGTGGGATTGGGCGTAATGCCTTCTCCATCCCCCATGGTCCTGGAATGAATGGAATGTACAGTGGGATGAGAGAGACCTGACAGAACCAAGGGGTAGAAACATAAACCAAAGCCACAGAACTGTACCATTCGGAGCACCTGGACAAAAACCCTGGTCAAAGACGACAGGATGGAAATACAGAATGAGAGTTTTGAAATGGAAGAAATAACCTGGGAAGATTTCTTAAGCTCTGGAGCATAATGAGGATTTCTGAATTAGGGGCTAGCAGTCTTAGTCTTGGTAGGGTGCACAGTGGAAACAGAAGGTATGAACACAGAACCTGTCAGTACTATTGAGAATCGCTTAAACCAGGGTTTGGATGGTATATTTTAACCACGTGGGTATAGTGCTAACACCTTCGATTGAGTAAAAAACACCCTCAAGCTACAAAAATGAACATTTTGAGGGGTTATTCCAGTAATTTTTGTGGAAGGAATGAACTTTCACGTTGTGTTTAGACCAGATATGCCAAAGTCAACTTGAATCTCCTTAATGCAAGCCATCTTCAGGGGCTCGTGAGCCTAAACATTGACAATGCTTGCAGGTTAGCAACGAGTTCAGTCTCTATGGGGTGAATTACACAAGACAGGGCTGTTTCTAAGTAGACAAATCAACTTTTCTCAAATAAACATGTTTTACTACTTACGTGGCCATGTGGCTACAAGCCTTGCAGTTAAAAGATTATATTTATTAGTCCTCTAGTCACTCTTCTGTTCACAAAAATGTAAGCATTCTGCAAAATCTTCTTCCTTATTGAATGAATAAGAGCAATTTCAGCACAGAATTCTCCAAGTACTCTTTCTTTGAAATTAGCCTCCCTACTCAAGTTTGCAAGACTTCCTATCAAACAGGGAAATAACTTAAAAACATAACCAGAGTCTGTCAAAATTTAAAGCCTATAATTTTTGTCTCCATACTGGTGTTGTATCTAGCCCATTGTAGTTGCTCAATAAATGTTTGTCAAATAGACATTCTTAGAAAGATTGCCACATGTTCTGTAGGGTTCTTACATCTTTCTTCTACTTGAGTTTCCCAGAAGTTTGAGATCCATACACTAGGATATCTCCTAGAATATTTCTTTCTGAATGTATTTTTACATGAAGTTATATGCATTAGAATGTACTTTATTGTATTAGAGATTAATTTATTGTATACCATAGTGAATATCTCCATAAATAGTTCTACTGTTAAATCCTTGAGCGTAACAATACAGAATGCATTGTAGCCCTATTAGATGTATAGAATTTGTCTTATATTAAATAACCCCCCTCAGACCAATACAGCTTTTCAGATGCTTAGGCACTGTCCTCTTGCCCCAATAATATTGGAGATTTACAATATAGAAAAAATATAAACTGTGGAATCAGATCATCGGGGTTCTGGCTTCAGCTCTGCCACTCTCTGTAGTAAGTTATGGAGCCTTGTTGAGTCTTCATTTCTTCCCCAGAAGAGAAAAGAAAATGATGTGTCCAGGCAGCAGTTCTGAGGTTTGCATTACCTACTACAGGTCAGAATACCCACAACACAGGTGTGTAGTTCAGTGCCTAGCAGAGTCAGAACTAAAAGAAAAATTATTTACTCTCCTCTTGAAAGTTCCAGACTGTCTTTTTATTTCCTAAGTTCCTATATTCAGTTACAGTAAGTAGAAAAATCCCGGATCTGCAGGATTGATGGCTGCCTTGGAGAACCTTCTGCTGTGACTATTTTTCTCCAAAAGCATTTTATTTGTACAAGAAATATATGGGTGTTATTGAAACAATGAAAAATAAAAAAGAAGGAAAAAAATTCGCTCATATTCCTATCACCATGAGAAAATCACAGTTAACATTTGATTTCTTTTAAAATTTTTATGCGTTTGTACATTATTATTATTACACTTTAATGTTATATTAAATTATATTATTTGGCATAATAATGTGAGCATTTTACACATTGTTATTAAGATCTCTTTAATGACTGCATCATAACTCTGTGATCATAACCTAGTTCAATTAACCATTACTTCATTGTGAGGCATTTAGGCTCTTTCCAGGGCTGTGCTGTTCTAAATAATGATGAATGTTGTGTGTGAAGCTTTTCAATTTTTCGTGTTATTTTCTTGATACATATTCCCCAAATTAGAACTTCTTTTTTTTAAAGATTTTATTTTTTTTTCCTTTTTCTCCCCAAAGCCCCCGGTACATAGTTGTATATTCTTCGTTGTGGATCCTTCTAGTTGTAGCACATGGGACGCCACCTCAGCGTGGCTCGATGAGCAGTGCCATGTTCGCGCCCAGGATTCGAACTGACGAAACACTGGGCCGCCTGCAGCGGAGCGCGCGAACTTAACCACTCGGCCATGGAGCCGGCCCCCCAAATTAGAACTTTT
Organism: Equus quagga; assembly: GCF_021613505.1. NCBI lineage: Eukaryota > Metazoa > Chordata > Mammalia > Perissodactyla > Equidae > Equus > Equus quagga. The sequence continues at coordinate 23,173,713 of NC_060267.1, read as the reverse complement.
GAACCAAAAAATATGTACTTAAATTCTTGTATTGTGGTAAAATATACATAACATTAACTTTATCATTTTAACCACTGTAAAATGTACAGTTCAGTGACATTAATCATCCCCATTCTTGTGGTACCATCGCCACCACAACTTTTTCATCTTTCCAAAATGAAACTCTATATCCATTAAACAATAACTCTCCATTTTCTCCAACCCCTAGCCTCTGGCAAGCGCTATTCTACTTTCTATCTCTATGAATTTGACTGCTCTAGGTAGTTCATGTAAGTGGAATCATACAATATTTGTCTTTTTGTGACTGTCTTATTTCACTTAGCATAATATTCTCAAGGTTCATCGATGTTGTAGCATGTGCCAGAATTTCCTTCCTTTGATAAGGTTGAATGAATAATATTCCATTGTGTGTAGATACCACATTTTGTTTATCCATTCATCTACTGATAGATATTTGGGTTGTTTCCATCTTTTGGCTATTGTGAATAATGCAGCTAGGAATATTGGTGTACAGATATCTCTTCTAGTCCTTGCTTTCAATTCTTTCCCCAGAAGTGGAATTGCTGGATCATATGGTAATTCTATGTTTAACTTTTTGAGGAACCACCATACTGTTTTCTACAGCAACCATACCATTTTACATTACCTCCAGCAATGCACAAGGGTTTCATTCTTGCCAACACTTGTTATTGTCTATATTTCTTTTAAATAATAGTTGTCCTATTGAAAGTGAAGTGATATTTCGTTGTGGTTGTCATTTGCATTTCCGTAATGATTGGTGATGTTGAGCATCTTTTCACATGCTTATTGGTCATCTATATATCTTCTTTGGAGACATGTCTAAGTCCTTTGACTATTTTTTAATCATGTTGTTTGTTTTCTGTTGTTCAGTTGTAGGAGTTCTTTATGTCTTGTAGATATTAACCCCTTATCAGATATATGATTTGCAAATATTTTCTCCCATTCCATGGGTTGCCTTTCACTGTTGATAATACCCCTTGATGCACAAAATGTTTTAATTTTGATGAAGTCCAATTTAACTGTTTTTCCTTTTATTGCCTGTGCTTTAGGTGTCATATCCAAGACATCATTGCCAAATCCAATGTCATGAAGCTTTCCCCTCTGTTTTCTTCTGAAAGTTTTATAGCTTTAGCTCTTATACACTTAGGTCTTTCATCCGTTTTGAATTCATTTTTCTATATGATGTAAGGTAAGGGTCCAACTTCATTCTTTTGCGTGTGGATATCCAGTTTTCCCAGCATAATTTGTTGAAAAGACTCTCCTTCCCCTGCTGAGTGGTCTTGGTGCCCTTGTAGAAAATCATTTGACCATATATTCCAGGGTTTATTTCTGGACTCTATTCTATTCCGTGGGTCTATATGTTTCTCTTTATGCCAGTACCACACAATTTTAATTACTGTAGCTTTGTAGTAATTTTTTAAATCAGACAGTGTGAGACCTCAAATTTTATTATTTTTTTCAAGATGAACTTTTTTTTAACCTGCATTTTCTATATAGACATGTGAACATTAATTTTAGGCCAAGAAAGGTGTAAAGAACCAGGCAAGGTCCTTTCTGTCTTCTGGAGTGAGAACCAGTGAATTTTACACCCTGATGGATCAATGCTCTCTTTTCCGTGTGACTTAAAAATTTCTTTTTGTTTTGAACTTTTTCTTTTGAAATAACTTTAGACTGACAAAATAGTTTCAAAAATAATCAGAGAGTTCCTTTGTACCCTCTAACTTGCTTCCCCTAATATTAATGTTTTACATAACCATAATTCAGTTATACAAACCAGAAAATTAACATTGTTATAACCCTATTAACTAAATACAAACCTTATTCAAATTTCATCAGTTTTCCACTAATGTCTTGTTCTGTTTTAAGATCTGATCCAGAGTTCTGCATTTTCTCTCTGTCATTAATAAAAATCTTGGGAAAGATAACTTAGAGACTACACAAATATCTTATATCTCCTCAAATTTTTGCCCACTAATTTTAGCATTCATTAGTGGATTTTGCCTGAAGCAATTAGAACTGTTGTGTTTGCCTAATGCTGATTTTGCATTTCCCTTGTTTATACATTAGACTTCTTTTGAAAAGAAGAATTTTCTCTTCTCCCCCATTTATTTATTGAAAACATATCTTTTAAGCCTCTTAACTCACTTAGCCAAATTGATTCCTGAAAGATTTCTCCAAAGCCATGCTTCTTAGCAATAGTATTTAATATCAAATAAAAATCTTTTGCTCATTCAGTGGGCCAACATGTCACCTTCTCAAAAGGCTCTCTCTGACTATCTTAAGTTAGACTCCCCTCCACTCTAATATTCTCTATGTTACAAACTGAGCACCATAGTAGAGACTATTACAAGATGTTAACTTAGAGGATGGCCAGAGACAGTCTCTTGAGACAGTAACTTTTTTGCTAAGACCATCTCTGCCTCCATCTTCACAAGGCTGACTTCTCCCTGCGAATCTCTAGATCTTTATATCGTGATCCTCCTGTGCTTCCTTGTGTCTCTCTTCTTCCTATAAGGACACCAGTCATGTTGGATTAAGGGCCTACCTTAGTCCAGTAGGACATTTTAATCAATTCTATCTGCAAAGACCCTATTTCCAAATAAGGTCACATTCCAAGGTTCTGGGGGATAGGATTTCAACATATCTTTTGGGGGACCATAATTCAACCATAACGCTGCCACTATTTTTGTTTGTTTTTTTTTTTTTACTTTTGTATACTTACCTATAGGATAAGTTTTTTGATAAGTTTCAAAATCTTTCTTGTTCTCAAATTGTCACCTTTTTAAGTAGCCTGTTCTTGTTGTATCAATGTAAAAACTTCATGTATTTTGATTAGGATATAAGTTATAATTGTTTTATCAATGGATTTTTAGAGTTGGAGGCCGTTTGCCCTGGTGTCTAGTCTGATTGCCTTTGAGTTAGAATGCACATTTTTCCATACATTTGTGAGATGTATGTAATTCATGAGTTGTCTACTTGACATTTATCCTTTGATTACTTAGAACACTGGAATGTTTCTTGTTGTTATCTACCAGTTCTTAATATGGAAAATATATTAATGTTTCATTTGTCTATTTTCTGCACAAAACATCCCAATTTATTTTTGGTACTTTAAGTATTTGTTTTCATAAAATTTTTAGTTTGGATGTTGTTATATATTTCACTTTTTTCTTTGAAATTTCTTTCATAAATGTTGAGCATGGAAAGTTCTCCTTTATCAAGAGGTCAGATAAGTATTTTCCCTATATTTTCTTCTAGCTATTTATGGATGAATTTTCTTTGTTTATAAGTATCTTTAATACTTATTTGTCTTAGCTATTAAAATGATGCAATCCATATTTATGTATAAATGTAAAAGCAATGGTTAATATTTAATAAAATTCAGAAAGGGTGAAAGAGAAAGCAATTCTCTCTACCTCTGTGACTAATTGGTAGCTGCCTTTAGCATTTGGTTTATTTATTTTCAGGCTTTTTTTCCATGCAAATATTTTAAACACATTAATTAAATCTCTGTGTACAGTTTGCAGTGTCTCATTTTTCTTGACATTATGATCTCAGCATGTTATTGAACACACTTTGGAACTATTTTTTAAAGACTGACAAATGTACCATCACATGGATATACTTTAATAAAGAGGTCAGAGAACTATGGCCCGCAGGCCGAATCCAGCTTACTATTGGTTTCTGTAAATAAAGTTTCACTGGAACACAGCCACACTCATTTGTTTACATATTGTGTGTGGCTGCTTCTATGCTACATTGGCAGAGTTGAGAAATTGTGACAGAGATTGTATAGAACAAAAATCCTAAAATATTTACTATCTAACCCTTTACAAAAAGAGTTTGCCAACCTCTGCTCTAATATACCTTACTATTCATTGCTTTAGGTAGCATACTTCTTTTGCTTTAATATATAACATAGCAATGGAATTTTTTCTATTATATTTTTTTCTTTATCTTGGGTTTTGTTAGGCCAGAATTTTGAATACCATTAAGATAGTCATTCATTCATTTATTTGTTCCTCTATCATTCAACAAAAATGTATTGAATGTGTGCTTTATAACTAGTACTGTGTTAGTTTCTAGGAATACACTTACAAGATATGCATACATGGTTCTTACCTTCATGGAATTTACAATTTAGCACGGGAAACAAATATATTATGAGTTGAGCATTTTGATAAGCATTGTACAGAATTTATATAATGAGATTGTCACATAGCAGAAAATCCTGGCTGAAACTAAGCAAGTCAGGTAGGGTTTCTTTAAGAAGTGATGGCACCTGAAGAATGAGAGTCAGTCAGCAGGTTGAAGAGTAGTATTGGCAACAGGAGCATGGAGTCTCAGGGAGAAGGAACAGAATGTTTGAAGATCCAAAGACAAAGATTCAGAGAAATACAAGGACCTCAAGTCACCCAGTTTTGGCCAAAGCAGCAGGAGTGAGGGGGAAATACATCTGGAGAGGTTGAAGGATGACGTTTTAAAGATTTTATTAAAAATCTAACTATTTTGAATTCTAAGGGTATAAGAAATGACTGAAGCAGATTTGCTCACTACTTTGGCTGGAAAATGGAGAATATTTTGGAGAGAGTGAAGAGTCAGTGCAGAAATATCAGTTAGGAGTTTAGGCCAGAGAAGATGGAGCTTGTGCTAAGGTGGTTACGGTGGAGACAGAAAGAAGGGGACATATCTGAGAGATATTCTGGAGGTTGGATTGGTGAGATTTTGTGATACCTAGCGGTGAGTGTTGAGATGGGGAGGAGCCAAGGATCTCCCAGGTCTCTGGCTTGTGAAAGTGAGTAGACTTTAGTGTCATTCACCAAGACAGGGAGCACTGGAGGAGGAGGAGTTTCTTGGGAGTGGGGATGGGGATTACGATGTTGAGTTTGAGACGGCTGAAAGATGCATAAATGTAAATATCAAATAAGAGGTGAGATAGACCAGCCCAGGCCTGAGGGCCTAGAACTCAGGCAAGAGTACAGTGTTGGAGATGCATAATGTGACATCTATGGCCTACAGATGATTATAGACATCATGGGAGTTGGTGAGCTTTCCTGGGCGTAAAGTGTAGAGTGAGGTAAAAATGACAGCCTAGGATAAAGTCCCAAGGAATGCCACCACTTTTGGTTAGAAAAAGGATGTAGAGCTGGAAAAGGTGGATTAATAAAGACTGACAACACAAATGGGAGTAAATGTGAAGAATGGTATCAGGAATCAAAGGACAATGAATTTTAAAAAGGAAAGCATGGCCAACAGTGACAAATGCTGCTGAGAAATCATGCAAGCAAAATACTGAAAGAGTGATTATGGGTTTGATTGAAATGGATGGTCTTTAGTGATAGGGATGAAATTGGTTCAGCAGAGTTATGATGTAGAAATCGTTTGGATATAGTTGGGTTAAGTGGGAGGTGAAGATAAGGAATAGCAAGCATAAATGATTTATTAAAATGTTTGCAAAAGAAGAGAGATAAGGTGGAAGCTCAAGAGAGAGATGGAGCTAAAGAATGTTTTTTGTTTGTTTTACTTTTAAGAAAGAAGAAGCTTAATCTTATACATATTTCAAAACTTCTTCTTGAACACTATTACTAATTTTTGCTTTCACCATTGGCATATGAAAGTGGTTGCCTCAGTTAGGGCTAACTAGAAAAGAACATTACCATTTGTAATAGAATTTAAACTCTACTAGAGCAGGATTTTTTTTTATAATCTCTTTTGTTCTTTGCTGTATACCCATCGCCTAAAACAGTGTTTGGCACAAAGTAGGTTATTAATAAATATCTGTGGAATGAAGGAATGAATAAATAATACATCTTTGTTAAATTGAGATGTATAAATCGTGTCTCATCATTGCTTAAGCGTGGAAGTCTTTGTTGACTAGTGATCTCATGCATAGAGATCCCTATTAAACTGTGAACTCCTCTGTTGAAAGAGCTATGATTTGTTAATCCATGGATCCCATCATCTTGTACATGGTTTAGCATTTAATAGACTCTCCAGGGTATTTGTGCAGAATGACTAATTTTCTGCTTTACATGTGCGGGGAAAGAAGAGAGTTCAAGTAACTTAACCCAGAGTCCAGGGGACATTGGGCAGAGAGCTTGTCTTCAGCTCTTGAGATTTGGTTTATGAAACCAAAAGGAAGTGTTTTTCCCTTTTAAAATAATCCTGAATGGGAGCCAGCCCGGTGGCATAGTGGTTAAGTTTGTGTGCTCTGCTTTGGTGGTCTTGGATTTGCAGGTTCGGATCCTTGGCACAGACCTACATACCACTCATCAAGCCCTGCTGTGGCAGCATCCCACATACAAAATAGAAGAAGATTGGCATAGATGTTAGCTCAGGGAAAATCTTCCTCAAACAAAAAGAGGAAGATGGGCAATGGATGTTGCTCAGGGCCAATGTCCCTCACCAAAACAAACAAACAAACAAAAAATCCTGTATGGAAATTAAAATCTGGTGCTCTTCACTTGACTATGGCCATTTCATTTTCCACATTATGAGGTTGCCAGTACTGGAATTCCAGTTAGTGATGGAGAAAATGCTAAATGGTCTCAAGATAATTGAAATGCTGCCCTCAGAGAATTTATAAAACAACAGAGGAAGAGAGTGACAACGTTATGAATTTAAAAAAAAATAGTAACTGAGGACTGGTACAGAATAATGGAGGACTAGCTCAGAAAGAAAAGGAGCAAAGTTGTGCATGACTTATAAAATACCTAAGGCAGTCATGTTACTCATGTTGATGAACTGCTATTCCAGCTGCATTTCTCAAATTAACAAAAATCGAGCCACAAACCATTAAAGAGATACCGGTAGCATTTCCAGCGGAAAGCCCAGGGCCATTTCTTACAGGTTTCTTGTAGGAGCATTATATTTACAATGCAGTACAGACCATTTCAAGAGGGATACATTACTTTAGAACAGAAAGATACACAACTATTTTGAGCTAAATAGTCAAGTATCTAAATCTGCAAACTTTGCTAGATGAAAAAACAATATGCTGGGCAAAATATTAAACATCTCTCTTCCTTTTCTTCTTTACACAGAAGATTGGCTGTTATAGCTTATTTAAGGCTCAACACAAAAATGAATGATCTCTTTGCAGTCCCATCACCTAAGTCTTAAAAACAATCTACTCTTTCTACACACATAATCACAAGCCTGGACTGTAATTGAAATATTTATTTATTTATAGCTTATTTTTGTCCTACGTTTGCCTGTGGCTGTGTCTCTGTGAGTAGAGGGAAGCAGATTGTTGCAAATTTAATTAACGGTTGTGAGCCGGGTATACTCAGACTGAAACTCCTCACGTTGCTTCTTTTTCTTAGAACTTTGCCTTACCCACTTGATCATGCCTTAGTAAAGTTATTAATAATTTAATCTTCACCATTTGTAAAGTGGGAACTGATTGGGGATAGGAATGGATTAAAATTTATAGTTACAAATCATCTGTTTAATTATAGTTTCTCACTTTCGAAAGAGAATGTAATGATTATCTTATTAATTTCAATGTTCACTGGATTGTTCTCTACCACAACCGTGCCAATGAATTGTCCAGGCTTGCATACTTCCAGTGATGGAGATCTCATCACCACATGGGAAAACCCATTTTAGCTCTTGACAAGTCTGAGTCTTTGAATGTTTTTCCTTATAGTGACTTGAAATCACTTCTCTTCAACTTACAGTTCGTGATTATTATTCCGACGGTTGCAAAACTTCCTCTTCCATACGATAGGCTATTATAAATTGAAAGATACATAACATGATTCATCTAAGTATTTTCTTCTCAGGGCAAGCATCTACAACTTAAGTCATTTCTCAATTGACTTGACTTCAAGATGCCTCAATATTCCATTCACTATTTTATCAATATATTTCTTAAAACGTGTATTTCATGACAGAATTAACAGAACAGAGCTATACTGACACCTCTCCTGTTTTAGACACACTGTTAATTTAGCCCAAGATTACATTTGTTTTTGATAATCACATCAGTTTATTGATCCACATTGAATGTACTGACAGCAATACTTTGTCACCCAAGTGACAGCTAAGCTGCACCTCTTCTGTTCTGTATCTGTGTAATTTGTTTATTGGCTATGATGATAGAAACTTACATTTAACCTTATTTAACTTTAACTTGTAAGATCCAGGCCATTTATGCATTCTTTTAATATGTACTTTTTATCCTTTACTCTCATCTAGTCTACTCCTTTCTGCCAGCTCTCTGTCACTTGCTGGTTTGAGGCATAGAATTGTGTGTGATCCGAGTCATTGATTGATGTATTAAACCTCAGCATTCCCTGTAGGTGAGCATCATTTCATTAATCAAACTCTTTGGATAAGGTCATTCAACCAATTTCAAACCTGTAAATATCTCATTGTAGTTAAGAGCATGGTTTGAAAAGTGAGAGATCCTAGACATGATTCCTAAACCTACTTCATAAAAGATGTAATATTTTAATTACCCTTGATAAACTATGCAATCCTTCTACATTATGGTATTCCTACCTTTAAAAGGAAATAACACATCTACATCTCAGAGTCTGGGAAACACTTTAATTGGAATGGAGTATGTAAATTGCTTAGCATAATGTCCGGCATATAGTAAGTACTCAGTTAATACTGGCTATCTTCATCATTGTGTTATTTAGGGGGATACTAGATGTACTAACATTAACTCCAAGATTTTAGTGCTATATAGCAGCCCAGTGTAGGCTCTTTTGATTGGCAGATGGCTTTCTTCCATGTTGAGACTCAGGGACCCAGGCTCTTTTCATCTGGGGGCTCAGCCATCCCTTAAGATCTTCATGTCTTCCTTATTTAGGTAGAAAAATATAAAAAGAGGGTGGAAAAGCCATACTACTTCATAACTACCATCACCTAGAAGTGAAATAAATCACTTTAGCTCTCATTCCACCAGGGAGAACTAATCATATGACCTCACCCAGCTGCAGCGAAGACTCAGAAAATGTGGTCCCTGGTTGGTGGCTACTTCCCAGTGTTAGCTCAATACTTGGTAAGGAAAAGCATACATTTTTGGTAAACAGTTTTCCATCTCTACCACAGTCACCATCATCATTATCACCAATATCCCCTCATTAAAACACATGCAGCTCATATTCCTTTATCTTGTCCAGTAAGATTCTATCAGCAACTGTAACAAAAGAACTGCCTGACATTTCACCCCGTCCTTTCCACATACTGAAAGGTTTTGAGGCATCATAAAATTATTGCAAAAACCCAGAAAAGAACCTGATAGATAATTCAGGCATATACCTCCTGACATGCCTAGAGTTGTCCTAAATTTCAGCAAGTGATTGAAGGTATCTCATAGGCTGGTTGTACTGATTGGCAGAAGTGTGATGAGTTGGCCAGTGGCACCTCAGTCTTACACACAAAAATAACTTCGTTTGATGTATAAACAAGAAATCCTTTTAATCCAAGTTGTTAATTTAACATAACTTTCCAGATTTAGTAGTTTCTTTCTCTATCATAACATATACCTTTAAATTTTTTTCATATTTTAGGATATTAAAATACTCTTGTGGACATCTTTATAAGCGTTTATAACCATCAATTGCTTTGTTATTATATATATAAAATCATAGAATTTAGAATAGTCAGAAATGTATAAAGAAGAAAGAAAACCAGTGCTAATAATCCTCAGCTAGAGATAATAACAGTTTAAATTTTGGTGTATTTCTAATATTTTTCCCATTCATATGTGAGGATTATTATTAATGGCTGCATTACGTTATTTGGTAGGTGTATGAATATATCCTTGTTCATTGAGGCATTCACTATTATTGGATGTCTGTCCATATAATTGTTGCAGATGCCACAGTACACTGAGGTGTAGTCTTAGTGAGCTTGCTGATCTTGTAATTTTGCATACTTATTTACTTTGCTTAGTTGTTAATTGAGGGTACTTATGTCTTTTAGGTGGCATGAAGCTGGATGTGATTAATTATAAAGCACTGAGCTGTACTAAAGGCATGTGCTCAACATGTTTTTGCCTAGTTCCTGCTACCCCAAATGTTATCACTATATTGTTTTGATAGAAACATTAATAGAACAGTCCTAGAGAGTGCTATGCTGTGACCTTTTGTAAGCAGCTAGAGACCTAGTGTACATTCTCTGGGTCTAGAGAACACACAGAATGGTTTTATGCAAGTGAAAATGGGTTAACAAATGGGACCGAGGACAGGCCAGATAAAAAATGAAGTCACAAAGGATTAACATACAGCTGAGTAGTGTGGTGAGAGAAAGGGAAGTGATTAGGGGCGGGCCCATATGTTTGGCCTTGGTGTCGGCACATAGGAAGTGAGGGAGCCGATGGCTAAAGTTGCATTTGACAGAATCTCCTGCTTTTCCATGTATTCATTGCCTGGCTACTTCCTTCACAACCAGCAAGATCTTCCCAAACCCAAGACCTAAAGCACACATCCCTTGAACAGGTGGAATTCTAAAAGTCTTCCCCCAAGATTCCTGACCCCTGGTTACTCAATCAAACACTAAACAAGGTACTGCTTGAAGAGACTTCCAGGATAGAACTAAGATTACTGATCATCTGACCTTAAAATAGGGAGTTTATCTTGGATTATCTGGATGGCCCCAGGGTAATCACAAAAGCCCTTAAAAGCTACATAAAAAAGGCAGAGGAGTCAGTCAGGGAGATGTAACAGGAGAGATGAGGCAGAAGGAGAGCTCAGAGAAATTCAAAGTATGAGAAGGACTCGACCCATCATTGCTTGCTTTGAGGATGGAGGAAGGGGGTCAAGGAAAGCAGATGGCTTCTAGAAGCTGAGAGTGATCCCCAGACTACTACCTGCAAGGAAATGGGGACCTCAGTCCTACAACTACAGGGAACTGAGTTCTGCCAACAACTAGAATGAGCTTGGAAGCAAATTCTTCCCTAGAACCTCTAGGAAGGAACAGAATTCTGAAGATACCTTGCTTTTGACTTTGTGAAACCTGCGAGAGAAAACCAGCAGAGCCAGATTGTGCCTCATTTTCCAAATACACAACTGTGAACTAGTAACTGGGTGTTGTTTTAAGCCACTAAATGTGTGTTAATCTGTTACAGCCAACAAGGAAAAACCAGTAGAGTCCCAGCCATATTTAAGCACAGCTTCCCATGCCCAGTACCCAAACCTTTACCTATACCCCTCTCTCTGCCTAAAATGATCTTGTCCTTATTCCTTGAGGTGGGCCCTACTCATTCTTTGAAATAACTGTGTCACCTCCTTCAGGAAGCTTTCCTTGATATGGTTCAGTATGACTTAGATGCTCATGCTCTGTGCTGCCATAATAATTTGTGCATAACACCATCATTGAAATTATACACTGGTAATCGTTGATTTGCTTATCTATGTTCCTCTGAAAAAGCCTTAAATAGGGGCCGGCCCAGTGGCACAGCGGTTAAGTTTGCATGTTCGGCTTCAGCGGCCCAGGGTTCACGGGTTCGGATCCCAGGTGCGGACATGGCACCACTTGGCACGTCATGCTATGGCAGGCATCCCACATATAAAGTAGAGGAAGATGGGCACGGATGTTAGCTCAGGGCCAGCCTTCCTCAGCAAAGAGAAGAAGATTGGCGACAGATGTTAGCTCAGGGCTAATCTTCCTCAAAAAAAAAACCTTAAATAAGTCTTTTGATAAGGGTTCATATCATGTCTGACTTTGCATCTTCAATGACTATTACAGTGCCTGGCATTTGAAGTCATACAAAACATGATTGATTACTGGAAGAATGGTTGAAGGAACAATGGTTTTTGGGCTAAGGTCAATGAGCTGAACCAAATGTCCATTCAGAAAAATTGGATAATGATTATTTTTGCCAGTTTACAGAAAAGGTACAGTGACTTAAATTTTGTAATTTTAAGTTTGATCTTATAAATTATCTTTCAGACTTTCACCACCTCTATTGCTTGTCTTCTAGGAAGAGCTAGTCCACAAAACCACAAGAGAAAAGTAAATTATTAACAATTAAAAAAACTTAGGAAAAGACACTGGTGCTTAACAAAAAGCATTTTTTTCATGAACTCATGTGTATAGTTGTGAACTTATATTGTATTCGTAAAACTTACTCCAGTGGTACTAGTTGGTAAAATTATTCCTACTTCACATGATACAAGTATTGTATTGTATTTTATATAGTATTTCATCACATGTTATAAATAGCACACTTGGACTCTATTCTCTGGATCAGGTAGAGCATCTCTGATCTATGAAATCATGGGTTTGGGCCCATTTGTTTAATGGTTTGCCCACTTCTGTTTAACATGATGCACAGCAAGAAAGAATCTCATAGATGTTTGAGAAAGCAGTTCATTAGATCCCTCGCTCATTCTTAGACCTACCTAATGTACGCATGTAAATTCTGACTTTCTTACAGTGTTGTCATTACTGACTTTTCTCACATGCCACCTACCACTCATTCTAACACAAGGCAGCACTTTTAAAACAGGTCACCAGAATGTTCTGTAGCAATCTGAGACAAAAAATGATATATATCCAATAGGAACTCCTAAGGGTGTTTCAGCGGGCAGAATGATCAGGAGATGATTTGGCTAGAATCTCTGCCAAAACCTCCACTTTTGTGAAAAGGGTCCTTGGGAGTTGTGATAATAAGGTGTGGTTAGGATTTTGACGTCTGCTCTTGCAGATATCACGGGAAGCCCGCTCATCCAGTACCAGCACTGACAGCTGAGTCAAGGAACCTCTGCTGACTTGCCTTCCCGCCAAACTTTATGCCTCGGTGAAAGTAATCGGAACATTTTATCCTCCAGAGACCTAGGGGTGGCAAACCAAGAAAGGTTAGTCTAGTGAGAGCAGTATCCTTCACTCTACAACTTGTTTGTTTAATTGATAGCCAACTCTGCAAACTGCCTCTGAGCTGTTAAATGCACATGGAAAGATGCAGAGAGGGAGGCGTGCCTGTGTGAGTTGCTTTCCGCCAAACATCCCCATCTGTTGTGTCACACTTAACCAGTTTTCCTATGGAACAGGGTAGGTGAAAATGAGAATGACTTGCTATCATAATAGCCTATTTTTGTAAGGAACATATGTTTTTTAAAAATATGGTAATATTCAGAACTCTGCTTAGTTTAACATAATTTTGAGTAGCCATGTAGTGTATCTAGGAAGAGTAATTTTACTGTTTCTAGTGGAAGGGCTACCTTAGCCTCCTTGGCTTTATATTTATAATGATTTTGTGGAACAAAACCAAAAGGCATGAAAGTTATGAATTTGTAAAAAAATTAGACAATAATGGCACTAGAAAAGCAAAATTAGTTTCATCTCCAATCTCCCAAAGCATCATTACTCTGTGTGCGTGCTCTGTGCTTGGAAGCATACTAAAATTTCAATTCATGAGAGTACGACTTGCCAGTGGTTCCCTGGTGGACTGAAGGAGCTACCCTCTCTTTAAGCATGCCTAACATACTCCTCGGGAGTGATTTGAGCCGTGAGAGAACCTGGGAGTATGGATAAAATAATCTTATACTAAACCAGCAGTAATTTTATATTTAAGCATCCTCCTCATTTAATTCTCAAGGCAGTCAAGTTTTCCAGTACATATTAGTTTCTTGCACAGATGGACTTTCACTAGGGAGGCTTCTTAAAACTGTTTAATGTATATGTGCTTTTTAATTGTATCCAGATTTTTATATTTGCATATTTATTTCCCCTATATCCATCTAATCCAGATGGACAGAGGTAAAGGGGAAAAAAATCGAAGTCAGCATTATCTTTAATATTTTTCTTCTGTTCCTTTCATCTATACATTTGTCAAAGCAGAATTTTCACACCCTATTTTTTAAAAGTATGTTGTTTTATGTTATATCCTATAACAGAAGTTGTGACTATGTGTATTTTCTCATATTATGCCCTTCAGAACTAATGCTGTTAGCCTAATATTCATTTGTTTGTTTAATCATTTATCTAATATTTGAAAGTCCCTGTAGAGTGAGTGACTTCATTTTTAATGCTTGGCACTCAGTAATTTTTTTGAAATAATACTATGTACCAAAGAAAGTCGGGGGGTAATTCAGATTGAATATGATGGGATCTCTAACCTAGAGGAACTCATTGTTTAATGGAGGAAATGTATATGCTACATCTGTGCTGGGTCATGAATCATAAATAGAATTAATCAAGCAAAGAAATGGGCAGCTTCTCAGCAAAGCATTATGTCCTAATAATTGAGCATCAATCATCTGCTGTCCTGAAATAACCCCATATGACCATCTGTATTTGTTTTTTGGGATGGCTGCTTCACGTAAGGGGTTTTGTATACAAGTATTGAGCAGAGAAACCCTCTAAGATCCTAACTGACTCAAGGAGCTCTAACCAATGATTTATTTAGCATTGATCTGTCTGTCCACTAAGTCTAAGGAAGAATCAATATAGCTAACTTTCTATTTCAAGAGGCAACTGATGTAAAATTAAATCGTTTTTTTTTTTAGGTGGATCTAAGAATGGCTTAAGAGATGAAGTAAAAGAATCCAACCTAGCATTTGTGGGGAGAAAAGGCACATAGAGCTTCTTCCAGAATGTATTCGAAAAGGGGCTATAAAATACAGTTAAAATAGTTGGGAACACCTTATGATGCAGGCAGGCGTACACCCAGGCCTTAAAGACCATGTTAAAATACCTGGCCAATGTAAGCTGCTTCCATCTCCATATCTGATTTTACTTATTCCTGATTTGGTCTCCTCTTTTAGGCCTGCAGTTCTGTTTTCTCTTTCAATGACTTTGATCATCTTGCATTTGCACTTCCAATAAATGACTTTAGATTTGCTTTTCTGCTTACCCTTTGCGACTAATCCTGATTCATTTTTTTTTTCTGGTACCAGTTTCAGTCTTACTGTATCTTATTGCTTAACTAATTCAAGGGCCCCTTAACTTGGTACAGAGAATCTGAGAGTATTGGCAGATTATTCTAGTTTCTAGAGCAACTCAGCCCTGATTGCCATTCCAGGGGACCAGAGGACCAAAGAACTCCTCATCAGGTACCAGTTACTTCTTGACTCTTGTTTTCAGAAGTCAGTGGATAAATAGAAGAGACTAGTAGAATTTAGTGACAAGCCTTGTTGCTCCTGCTGCTCTGTGTTTTGTACATAACATCTCCCACCTGCTGTCTATTTTGCTGAAATGCCATCGTCTCAATGAAGCTTATCCTTACCACTCCATGTATAATTGTAACCACTCCCGTCTTCTGCTACTGCCTCCCCCCGGCACAGCCATCTGTCTTACCATGGTCAATTTTTTCTATCTCACTTATTGCCTTATAACATATTATGTAACTTATTTATTATGTTTGTTGTTTAAATTTTGGCTCTCCCACTAGAATTCAAATACCATAATATTGTTTTCATTAATATAGCCCAAGAATGTAGAATAGCCCTTTAGCACACAGGTAATTCTTAGTAAATGTTTATTGAATAAATGAGTGAATGACTCCCATGTCTGGATCATTGCCATAATTAGGAATGGACTTATTTTGTATTCTTAATACTTATTTCAAATATCTATTTGCTGGAAATCTTTCTTTCAATCAAGCGTTATTGCAGAAAGTGGTATTTACAGTATGAAAGAATTAGTTATCACCATGAAAAATATATGAAGATTTATAAGAATGACTTTGATAAGCTAGAGATGCTAAAAAGATGTTAGGTTTTCTTCTGTACAATAGTATACTCTGGGAAATAAAGGTGTTTACCTTAGGCTCATGTTATGATGAGCATGAATTTTATTAACTTGTTTGTAATGTACAAAAGGATATGACAGCATGCTATACCTGAAAGAAGAAATAAAATATTATCTTGCTATTCCTCCAGAACAACAACAAAAAAATCTCAGTAACCTGCAATGCTTAAAGGTCTTTTGTGTAAAAGGGGAAGGAGAAAAGATTCAGAAACCTTAAACAGGCAAAGAAAAGCAGCGATGTACTGTTATTCTTTAACAGTAAAGGAAAGAACTTAGAAGTGCTGTGAAAATTAACTTGTCTGCATCACTATAAGGGGATGTAGAAGTGATTTTAGGAAAATTAGATTTGTTTTACAAAGAAAAATCCAGAGTTTAAATCATTCCTTCTAAATTCTTGGAAACTATGTGCTAGATGAGATGGCTCAAAATGTGTGAAATTCTAGGATTACCTGTTTTTAAGTGAATAGCAAACAAGCATGGCTTTTTTAACACAAGCTTCACAGGCCTGTGCCAAAAGTCAATTAAATTTCACAATTAAATGAGCAGAAATGACAATCAGGACCAGCTGTAGACGAAGGATTGGTCCACATCAGCTGTACACAGTGTGAACTATAGAAATGTCTGTCGATGGAAAGTAACGATAATAAAATGGCCACTCAAAATAAAGAATTTAATAAAATGGGCAACCCAGTTTCATAATATCCTAATACTTTTAAAAGGTAGCATCCAAAACTCTAAGGTTTTGGAAAAAAGCAACTTTGGATTTGGAGAGTGATTAACTTTACATGAAATATTCTTGTTTTGTTGATTTTCTTATGCTATTAAGACACACAGATATAGAGCAAAAATATCA
The DNA here is from genome assembly GCF_021613505.1 of Equus quagga. Taxonomy (NCBI): domain Eukaryota; kingdom Metazoa; phylum Chordata; class Mammalia; order Perissodactyla; family Equidae; genus Equus; species Equus quagga. Next base: position 23,157,128 of record NC_060267.1, on the reverse strand, counting down.
TCCCTTCAAATCACAGTTCTCAATGAAGAGTGTGTAGCAAATCATTTGTAGTACTTTGGTGAAAATAGAGTCCTGGGTTCTACGTCAGACAAATGGGATCTGAATGCCCTGGGGTGAGGCTCGGCAGATGTGTGATAGGAACCTTGCTCATGTGATTCTGATGCTTATTGCTGGCTTCTAGTTACTCCAGAGAGAGAACCTATTTATCTAGATAAATATCTAAATAAATGAAAGGAATATATGGAATAGAAAATAGATGATAAGTAATTATTTCAGTTAAACACTCCTGAGATTTACAACTCTTTATCGACAGTTCTGAAATCTCAAAAGTTTTAAAAGCCAAAAGAAAAAAAAGATTTCATAACTCACTTAGTGGCACTGCCCTGCCCTTCTTTGGTTTTGGCAGAACCAGATCTGAACTGACACAAGGTTCTTCATCTCTTTATTTATCTCAACAAATGTGAAGTCATGTGCTTTGTTACAGAAATGTGAATGTTTTATTATGGAGGTATTATCTGATAAACTGTGTATTACTGTGTTCTCATTCTAGAATCTGAAGAATTCTAATCCTAAAATGTCTCTGGCCCCAATAAATTTTGGCTAAGAGATGGTAAACTTGTAGTAATGGCTTCAGTTGACATTTTGTTCTGTCCTGCATCAAATTGATTTAAGTACATCCTGCTGCCTGGTTCTAAACTCCTTGAGGGCAGGGACTCTGATACGCTCACCTTATACAGCGATAACCTTACATATTGGATCCTTTAAAATAGTATCTCTCCCATGCCTGTATTAGACAGGGTTCACCAGAGAAATAGAACTAATAGGACGTATATATAGATATATATATATATGTGTGAGAGGAGATTTATTATAGGAATTGACTCATGCTTTTATGGAGGCCGAGAAGTCCCATGATCTGCCCTCTGCAAACTGGAGAGCCAGGAAAGCTAGTGGTATAATTCAGTCCATGTCCGAAGGCGTAAGAACTGGAAGGTTACTGGTGTGAGTCGGAGTCCAAAGGCCTGAGAACCGGGAGTGCCGATGTCCTAGGACAGGAGAATATGGATATTTCAGTTCAAGCAAAAACAGCAAATTTGCCCTTCCCCTGCCTTTGTGTTCTCTTCAGGGCCTGCATGGATTGGGGAATGCCCACCAATCCCAGGGCAATCTTCTTTACTAGGTCTACCAATTGAAATGCTAGTCTCTTCTGAAAACACCCTTACAGACACACTCCTATATAATGTTTCACCAGCTATGTGGGCATCCCTTAGCCCAAATCACGAGGACAAATAAAATTAACCTTCACAAGGCCCCACAACAATCTTGTGAGGGACTCGGGGCCTACCATCCTCATTATGAAGATGAGTATCCTGAGCCAAGTCAATGAACTAGCACAGTGCTGAGTGGAGGGGCACGGAGTTAGTGTTCAATGAGTATTTACTAAATTGAACATTGCTTTAAATGAGTTGAGCTAGCAACTTAATCTTTTCCTGTAAGTAAAGGAGTATATCAGTGGGGGTGGTCAAAAAACCTTTAAAAAGGAAAATATTTTTAAAATTCTTTTAAAATGTATGAACATTTTCCAAACCCCATGACCAAATATAAAAGAGTCAAGGAATGCACATTTTATTTATGTATTTATGATAAGAATCAGCTTTAAGCATAAAGATGAATGTGGAAGGGTAAGATTGACACTGAATTGTGATTCTAAAGTGTCTCTTCCTGATTTTTCAGATTTAATACAATAGTCACACCCATTTTTATATACTTGCCTCAAATAACAAATGTTCAGTCTCAGAGGAGTAGATCAGTAACGTGCAAAGTGGTTTGGGATCAAAGGGTGCAGGGTGATCACATGTCAACCTCATTCCCTCTCTGGCAGGGGAGTCTTCAGCAGCAGAGCCGGGGCGGGGTTGGGAGGCACACCCAGCACCCAACATCCTCCGCACTGAAACTTGGCCCCATGCTTACTGCTCTGACTGAGTCATCTTTCTGAACATACTGGATGCCCAGTGTTTCTGTCTTTTCATAAGGGAATTGTCATTTCAAATACAAGTTTAAGTGAAGGAAGAAGATAAAGAATAAAATGGCCTGGTTTGGCTCCAGTACTGAATTGCCCTGTGCACATCAAGAATCCTCTCTGTGTCTGCTTCACCATTTGTGAAATGAAGATTGTCAAACCCATCTAACACTGAATGGCTATGGGTGCACATGGACTGATGTTTCTAAGAGTGCTTTGAAAATTATTGTGTCTTTAATGTAGGTGAAGTATCAGTTGAATGCATTGGGGGAATGAAATATATTTTCACAAAAAATTTTGAAAATACCTGATAAATTGTTCATTGGAGTAAAACATTATTAATATTAATGAAGTAGACACATAGTACATTGGCTAAGAACCTGGACTTTGGAGTCGGGTATGCCCGCGTTCAGTCAGCTTCCTGGCTCTGCCACACTGTGACCTTGGACTGGTTATTAAGCCTCTCCAAGTTGCATGTTCCTGTTCTGTAAGACTGGAACATCGTAATGCCTAGATCGAGGAGAAAATGCATGTTAATTGGTTGTCTATAAACATACGTTAAGCTCCCAAAGATACAGAGTGAAAACTTGATTAGCTTTTTATCAGCTTCAGACTAATTGAAGATAGAAATGAGGTATGTTTGGGGAGGGGAGGCATTTCTCAAGTGCAAACAGCTTCTGTATTTGTAGACTTAAAAACAAATCCGAGAGTTTGTGGGGTTGGTTTGGCTGTGCACCTTTGAAAATTATTGAATGTCTTTATTCTTTCTAGAAGTAATTATTTCTAGACATTAATCATGCCTTTCTATGATCAGTGATGAAAACTTGAATCTTTTGTTAAAATGTAGTTTTCTACACAATGCTAAGGTGAGGGTGAGAGAAAGGGTGTGGAAAAGTTGAACTGTTACTGGGGATACGGTAAGGTAGATAACCAGGAAAATACAACCACTGCCACCACTACCTCCAATACAAAATGCCTTGCCTACATAATTTAAAAAAAAAAAATCAAGGGTTAGCCTGGCAGTGTAGTGGTTAAGTTCACACGCTCTGCTTTGGTGGCCTGGGGTTCACAGGTTTTGATCCCCTACAAATCTACACACCGCTCATCAAGCCATGCTGTGGCAGCATCCCACGTGCAAAGTACAGGAAGATTGGCATGGATGTTAGCTCAGAGACTATCTTCCTCACCAAAGGAGAAAAAAAAATCAAGCAGTAAAAACAGCAATCTTTTCAAAACCATGGTCTTTTTTAGGAAAGTAAAGGAGATCCTTAGAGACCAAAAATAAAATGTGACTCAAACCCAGATAGCTGAGGAATGGGACAGTGACTGACCTAAAGGCCTCTAACAATTGTTAGTGACTTCGAGCTCTTGTTTTTGTGCCTGTGTGAGGGAAAGGAGACAAAGATGAGCGCTCAGACAAGATATGTTGTCCAATCAGAACAGTCAACATGAAGCGAAGAACCCTGAAAAGCTACACTCTCAGTGAGAATGTTGACTGGATGAAAATTGCCCCAGATAGAGAGGCTTCTTAGGAACTTGATTGTCTTGTCATAGGTTCTGGAGAGAGGAGAAAATGAAGTCTCTCTGAGAACTTGTACCATAAACTCTTTCTCAAGTGGGTGGATGGCCCAAATCCTCACTAAAAAACTCCACACTAAGAATTTATTTTAGGGGCTGGCCTGGTGGCATAATGGTTAAGTTCATGCGTTCTGCTTTCGTGGCCTGGGGTTCACCGGTGTGGTTCCTGGGCACAGACCTACACACTGCTCATCAAGCCACGCTGTCGTAGCATCCCACATAGAAAACAGAGGAGGATTGGTACCGATGTTAGCTCAGTGACAGTCTTCCTCAAGCAAAAAGAGGACGATTGGCAACAGATGTTAGCTCAGGGCCAATCTTCCTCATCAAAAAATGAAAAAGGATTTATTTTAAAGTGATTCCAGGGTGGAAGTTTCTTTAGGTCCTTCACAGAACTTAGCATAAATTCTCCCTGAAGGAACACATTAACAAATCAGTCCTTAAAATATCTTCACAAATAAAACACCAATAAACATGACTGCCTAATCCAAAATTATGACACTCACAAGAAACAATATCATGACTAACAACAGTAAATACAGCTGGCAGAATCAGACCCACACAGATTTCAGTTTCTAGAATTATCTATACAGAACATAAAATAACATTTTCCAATAATATATTCAATTAAATAAAGAGGGAATTGAAAACATAAGTAAGGAATGAAAGAATGGGTCATTTAAAAATGACCCCCAAAAACTTTTAGGAATAAAAACATATAATGATTGAAATGAAAAGTTTAGTTGTTGAGTTAAAGAGCATATTAGACAAAGATAGAGAATTAACAAAGCATAAAATACATCTGAAATATATTTTTCCTGAATGATGTACAAAGAAGTAGAAAATATCTAAAAGAAGGTGAAAACCTGAAGTTAAAAGTTCTGATGTGTGTCTAATCAAAGTTCTGAAAGATGAAAATAGAGAGGATGAGAGAGAAGCAGTATTTGAAGAAAAAAGAAGACTTAGAATTTTCCCTCACTGTTGAAAAGCATGAATCGTCAGCTTCCAAAATCACAATAAATTCAAAACAGGAAAAAAATTTCATACCTAGACAAATGAGAGTGAAACTGCATATCATCGAGGAAAAATAACCTTAAAAGTAACAAGAGAACAAAACAAGTTACCTATAAAGAAATGACAGATAGCTGATTTCTAACTAGTAACAGTGGAGGCCAGGAGAATAATCTTCCATGTGCTAAAAGAAAATTATCTTAGAATAGTATACCCCATAAAAACTCTTTTGCAATGACAAGAGCCAAATAGAAATTTCCAGAAAAATAAGAGCAAACTTTGTTCCCATCAAACCCTCACTAAAGAAACTTCTCAAGGCAACAGTACAATTAAAATAGAAGAAAAATGATCCTAAAAAGGCAATCTAAGATGCAAGAAGGGATTTGTGAACAAAAACTATTTAATATGTTTTTAAATATAAGCAAAATATGACTGTGAAACAATAACAGTAAGTTATTATGGTTGAAATAAGTGAGTGTTAATAAAAACCAGATGGAGCTACAATTCTGAAAAAATTTGCATGTAAGTTGGGAAGAGATGATCAGAGTTCAATCACTATAAGTTCTTTCAATTGTTTGGGAGTAGAGGGGTGATATTGATTAAGTAGACTTTAGTAATTTATGTATGCCATGTAAAATTTGTAGGACAAATTCCTAGTGAATAAAAATAAAGAGTATAGCATCCAAACCAATAGAAAAGAAAGAAAATGCAAATAAAAACTCAGTGAATCTGAAAGAAGGCAAAATTGAAGGAAAAAAGAAAAGTTCCATCAATAGAAGATACAAAATGAAGTGGTTGAAATAAATTATAGGAGTAAGCACAATTAATGGAGATTTCCTGTTAGAGTATGCAGGTGGTCAGATCAGCTTAAAGAAAGTCCGTTTATATGCTGTGTATTAGTTTTCTATTGCTGTATAACAGTTACCACAAACTTACCCACTTAAAACAAGACCCATTTATTACTCACAGTTCTGCAGGTCACAAGTTTGCGTGGACTCCACTGAGTTCTCTGTATAAGATCTTGTAAGTCTGAAATCAAAGTACTGGCCATTCTGGGCTCTTATCTGGAAGGTCTGGGAAAGAACCCACTTCTAAGCTCATTCAGCTTATTGGCAGAATTCGGTCCTTTGGTTTGTAGGGCTGAGGTACCTATTTTCTTGCCCTGGCCACTCTCAGGTCCTTCCAGATGACTCCTTTCATCTCAGCAAGGAAGAACATCCCTTGCATTGAATCCCCCTCAGGCTTCAAGTTTCTCTGACTTTGGCTGCTTTGAAAGGGCTCATGTGATTAAATTTGGCCCACCCAATAATATTCCTTTTGCCATATAACATAATCACGGGAATGAGAGCTCATCATAGTCACAGGTGCCATCCAGATCCAAGGGGAAGTGATTACACAAGGGAAAGAGTGTTGGGGATCATTCTTAGAATTCTATATCACATGCTGTTTTCAGGAGTCATGCCCCAAACATAAAGAAACAGAGACTTTGAAACTAAAGGAATGGAAAACATATGCCAGGAAGCACTGTCCAAAACAAAATGGATGTGATTACATTGATATCAAGCAAAACAGAGTTTTGGGGAGAAAAAAAAACATCTTAAGGTTAAGGAGAATTACCACATTATGATGGTAAAAGCAGTTCACCAGGAAGGTGTAACAATTTTAAGCTTATATGTACCCTGTAACATACCTTCAAAATTTATAAAGGATAAATTGACAGAATTCGATAATTGTTAAATCTACCATCATAGCACTTATGTTAAAAAAAAAAAAAAGAAGCACTGAAAATGAATGTGGTGAGCATTTAGCATTAAGAATTTACTGGGAAAGGAAACCAGGAGAATCATTTAAAAAATAGAAGGAAGGGAATAAAGATATGAGCAGAAATTAATATAATAAAAATAAAGGTACTATAGAGAGGATTAAAATACCCAAAAAAATTTTTGAAAGCCTAATAAAATTGGTAAATCTTTGTAAGATTAATCAAGATTAAAAGAAAAAAGGTACAAATAAAACATATAAAAAATGAAAAAGAACTTAATAAAGAGCAATGGAGATCAAAGCTATTAACTTTATGCTGCACTCTGGATAAATCTGAGAAAGATAATGTTGAGTGAAAAAAAGCCAGATGCAGGAAAATCATACTGTATTATTATCTTTAACTATAAATATACAAAATATATATAACTAAATAATATTTTATTATATTTATGGTTATATCCAAATGGAGTAAAACCACAAAGAAAAACAAGGAAATGGGAATTATAAATACAAGATTTAGAATTATGGTTCCCTCTCTCATCGGGTTGACAGGGTAAATTGACTCCAGGGACAAGTCCATAGAGGGCTTAAGGCTCTTTGTTTTTGTTCTTATTTTTCACTGTAGGTAATGGCAACATGTCGTACTATTTATTTTTATTCTTTATGCCTTACATATACATTATATGTTTTTTTATGTGTATAAAATTTTTAAGAACATTAATGAAGTCTTGAATACATAGCTACATCTTATAGATTAACAAAGCAACAGAAAAATTATCTTAAGGGACATTTACTAGGCTTAATGTTTTGTTTTTGTGTGTGTGTGTGAGGAAGATTGGCCCTGAGCTAACATCTGTGCCTATCTTCCCCTGGTTTGTATGTGAGATGCTACCACAGCATGGCTTGACGAGTGGTGGGTAGATCCATGCCCAGGGTCCAAACCAGCGAACTCTGGGCCATGGAAGCAGAGCACACAAACGTAACCACTACACCACCAGGCCAGCCTCTAGGTTTAATTTTTAAAAATGTGTCCCCAAACCATTATCTCACTTGTATTTGAAGTAAAAATATTTGATTTTATTTTTAGACATTGAATGCTGATAAGTAGGATTTCTTATTGCAAAGATACACATTTTGGTTATAGCTTTTGATTTCTAAGCTTGCTATTATGTCACCCAAACACTCAGTCCATAGCATTATAATTATATCTGTCTTCAGGCAACAACAGATCATAGAAGTAATGCTTGCTCAAACTTATAATCCATGTTTCTTGGTGGTTGCCTTACTTTATAATCTCTCAGTTCTGAAAACGGAACGAAGGTGGTTATGTCAGATGATTGACTTATCAGAGTTTTCTTAGACCTATTATTTACTAACAGTAGGAATGTCAAACCAATTGAACTTCTTTTCACCCCACTGGCCTATAGATTTGTATTTGTCACCTTATAGAGTTGACTTAAACATTTTGATAAATGATATTGTACAGGCAGTATGACAGGCTACCTGTAGTGCTGGGCCCGGGAGACTGACCCAACTCCTTTGGCTCCATCATTAGGGCTGGTGTGCATTAGGCACTTCATTCAGAAAACTGAAATGCTGGGATCCTTAAAATGAGATTGATTTTCCCTTTGAGCAGATGTTTGCTCTTTCTGTGTTCCAACAGCTCCTTGGTGGATAATGTTTCTTATAATCACATTTCTGAAAACATCCTTTATTTCTCTTCTTATTGGCCCTCGATTCATATATGCAGTCACAAAGCCATCGTATAATGGTATACTGTGCATAATTAATTTCCCTAGTAGCAATCACTTATCTGTGTTAACAAAACAGAGAAGGTACACATACTGAAAACTACTCATTCTTTCAAGCCAAAAAACAAAAGTAAACACTCAACTATGTAACATTGGGCTACTGTCGTTTGATAATTTAGTCACCCATAAGGAATTATGTGTCAGAAGATGGCATAAATATTTTTCTGCTGGCTTCTTGCTCAGCAAAACCAGTAATAATTCTCATTCTTTCCATTTATTCTAAATTGTAATTCACTGTAGTGGAAAGCAAATTGTACTGGAGCACATCGTATTTATTTTGCATTTGTTAACACACTATTTGAAACTCTGCAGACCTTGCCTGGGAAGGTACTTTTAGATTGTGTATATTTCTGTATTCAGGTGATTCAGGTATCTTTTTCGAAGTGGTTCTATATTCTGAGACATGCCCAATTTCCTTACTTAATAATAAAATAGTCTGTGACTCATTGTAAATCAGTAGGGATCCAGCAATAAGGTGCAATACATCACAAAAGCAGTGCAAGCTATCATTGGAGATAATAAGCAGGTGCATTAATATTCATGCTTTATGAAATCCTGGTTGGGCTTCTAAAAAGCTGTAGAATACATTTGAGGTTTAATGTTCACAGTAGATGCTTGCCAGTGATTTTCAGATACTTCTTGTAGCCTTTCCATCAAGGCATCACTAGGTAATTTCGAAAACTTTCATCCATGGTTTCCGTTTACTTAATTGTATACTCGGCTAATGTTCCTCAGTGAGTCTGCATAATCCTTTCTGGTTGGACCTTGGGTCTTTCTTCATCAGTTGAACAAAGTGCCATTGTGTAAGAATGATTGTATATGCGTGTCTGTGTTTGCGGTGTGGTGTGTGTGGTCGGGGTAAGGGAACAGCAAAGGGGGAAAAAACTGCATGCATTTTCCTATAATATTCAGTATTTCCCTAGTGTCAAAGAAATGCAATTTAGGCTTTGTTTTCATATAGAGGGACCTAAGAGGAAGGAGAAGAAAATAATGCAAAAAAGAAAAAAACGAAAATAAAAGAACACTATGCTACAGGGGATGAAAAGGTACCAACATAAAAGGACCACCACATAAAGATGCACCGGCTAGGCACTGTCCAACTCCGGAGGCCACCATACACACCCCAACTCCCCACTGAGCTGTACAATGTATCAACACCACTAATAAAGCATATAAAAGTGCACTACTACCCAGTCTTCAGAATATGTGATTAATATGTGTCCTTATTTAGTTCATCTATAAATACATTTACAATAAAGCAGATATATTTTGCACATGGATATTGTGGGTAAGCATGCATCTTAGCTTACTATCCCATCTTAGGCTTACTATCCCTCATTTGAAATCATATTTGATTTCTTTATTTTTTCCAGGAGTTGACAAAGACCATCTCTACCTCCTTTAGAATCTTAACAATACATCCTGTGTATCTCCCTACCTTTTTAGGTGCTGAGGGGACAGGGTTAGGAGGAAAAGAAATACTCTATCATCCATGTACTTCTACTCTTACCACCACTACTACTACCACCTCCATTAGCACCAGCATCACCACTAATTGCTGGAGAGACTTTAAATGGAGGACACTGGAAGAGCTACTTGGGGTGTGCTATTTATCCTAGCCTTCCCCACTGGTCTGTTCTGCATACCATGCTCCTCTTGATTCCCTTTTGTCCATCCATTCATCCGTTTATCCTATTAATCATTCATTCAGTAAGTGTTTACCGAGAGCCTACAATGTACTAGATACAATGCTGGGTGATGGGGACAGGAGAGGCAGAAGACGCTCAAAATCCCTGGAATCATGCAGCTTATATTCTGGTGATGAGTATGTTTGTAGGGTTAATTCAGCTACTTTCAATCCTTTGAATTTTGTGGAGTCTCACTTATGTTCAGGATTTAGTTGCTAGAATTGGGATGTGTTACTTTCCTCCTATTTTATATGAAGGATTTATACAACATCAGCCTTTGATGCACGGAGCTAGAGTTTCAAGAATACATTGAAGTTTCCTTGACAGTCTCTTAGGAATTTCTCAATTCATATGAGGCCTTCAGCACTGCTGTTTGGTGATGTGAATAGGTTTTCATTAGAAGACGCCAAGATTCCATAAGAAAAAGTTGGGATCCCAGATAAAACATGAGAAAAAAATCACAAGAAACTCTCCACTTGCCTTGATGACATGTTGGGTTTGTTACTATGTGACCACTCCAAAGAAATAGGATGGACCTCCATCCCAAGTTTGTTCAGATGTTGAGAATGATGATGTCACATTTGCACCAAGAGGATGTGAAAAGATTTAGTCGTCATGTAGTGAAGTTTCTGGGGAGAGCATGGTGGCTCCCAAACAGGTCTGAAAATGGCTTGAAAGAGTCAGGAAAAGTGACTAGCTTGGCGATTTTATGATGTATATGGGGTGGAGTGAGGGTGAGGGTTCCCGCATATGGGGTCTGAACTTCCTGCTGGTGCCAAGGAAGGTACACCAGGATTTTCTTACCAGCTTTCCCAGATGTGGAACAGAACGGGAAGAGGAGGCAGTGAGGCTTAAAAGTTGTCAGCAGCCAAACATCAAAAAAATGGAGTCTGACTCCTTACTCCAGTTATGATGATGTTGGCAGGAATTTGGGGATATATGGCTGCAGTGTGAATAAAGACTTTATATCACTCTGCTTAGAAACAGAGAAATAAAAGGAACAATTTAAGAAATACTGGAGCCCTGCCCACAATCCTCTCCTCTTCTCCAGTTTAGTGCTGACATTTCGTGGTTTGTGACCAATGACTCATAACCCATTGTCAGTGCTCGTGTTATTCATGATAAGCAGTCTCTCCTCTTGGCCTGGGTGTGAGAAGGTGCACTCATTTTGGTGTTATTGGTGAATCAGTGTTGTGTCCTAAACCATAGTTCTTTGGGCAGTGAGAGTCCTCAAACATAAAGTCTGCTTTTACAAACTACACGAACTTTGTATCTTTCCACCCTGTCCCTGAATGAACCACCATAGAGAATTTCAAAGCACATGCCAAAATGTGGGTTTGCTTGGTATTGAAAACTTGGCATCAATTGCCTGTTCATGCTTAGTAAGTGCCAAATTCTGGCTTATAATTCCATATAAAGAATTTTTCTACCACAGATGTGTCCCTGTATATGCCTCAATGAAATTTAAATAAAAATAGTATCAACAAAGTCAGGAAAGGAATTTCACAGCAACAGGGCAATGCTTCACGAATAGTCTCAGTTAACTTTCTTAAGTGGGCAAGGAATTAAGAAACAAATAAACAAAAAACAAAAGAAAATTTGGTAATGATAACAACTATACAAGGACCTTTATCAAATGTTTAAAAAGTAATTACAGAAATCCATGAAAATCATCTGTTGCTTGTGGCTGATGGCAATAAATGGCTGTAATTTTATGAGGTGGGAGACTATCAAATTTTTTTTTTTTTTAGTATTGAGGAGCTAACTTTTTTTTTTTTTAAAGATTGGCACCTGGGCTAACAACTGTTGCCAATCTTTCTTTTTCTTTTTTTTCTGCTTTATCTCCCCAAACCCCTCCTGTACATAGTTGTATATCTTAGTTGCAGGTCCTTCTAGTTGTGGGATGTGGAACGCCGCCTCAACATGGCCTGACAAGCAGTGCCATGTCCGTGCCCAGGATCTGAACCCTGGGCCGCCGCAGTGGAGCATGCAAACTTAACCACTCGACCACGGAGCCGGCCCCTAATTAAATTTTTATATTGCCACATATGCTGAATATAAAGCAAAGATTTTCTTCAAAATATTTCTCAGAAAATCTGAAACTGCCTTATGTTCAGATTCCTACAAAATCTCATATTGTGTTTAATTATCTTATTTTGAACAAAGTTGTATTTGAGGAAGACATTACTCTAAAACAATGTTAATTAAAAGCTAGCTTTGAGTGTTATTTAGATCATCTGATGGATGATCATCTGATGTCTCTTTTTAAAAAGAGACAAGTATATCACAGTTGTAGTAATTACTTTTAGTGGTTTGGCCTCAAAATTGCTAAACAATATATCTTTGTAAATAAGCGTTTTAATAATTACTTTAAATAGCAATAAAGAATTTTGGGGGGCCAGCTCCATGGCTGAATGGTTAAGTTCACGCACTCTGCTTTGGTGGCCCAGGGTTTCACTGGTTTGGATTCTGGACACAGACATAGCACTGCTCATCAAGCCACACTGAGGCAGTGCCCCACATAGCAGAACTAGGAGGACCTGCAATTAGAATATACGACTATGTACCGAGGGGCTTTGGGGAGAAGAAGAAGAAGAAGAAGGAAAAAAAGAATTGGCAACAGATGTTAGCTCAGGTGCCAATATTTTTTTAAAAAAAGAATTTTTGTTTTAAAATACGAATATTTTGGCAATCACCCAAAAGAACATTAAGAATAAGAATCAGAGATGTTAATTTTATCTTAAATAAAATTAAATCACATCTCCAACTATGAAGTAGAATCTTTGATGGAGGGTTGCCAAATGAGACAGTCAACTCTATTTCAAGACAATGCCAAGAGGAGACATGGTACTACTGATCTCAGACAAAGTTGGCAAAGGACAGTTCTCCAAGATAGATGGCACTCCTTGAGAGGCCTGGAACAATAGGATGGGGTATATTGATTGACAGTGGACCCTACCACCCTTGAACATGCACCTCTTGGAGAATGCTAGACCAGGAAAAACCCACATCATTCAGATGGTGATCACTTCCAAGGGAACCAGCGTGGGAATTCTGTCACTAAGAAAAAAAGAGGAGGAAAATAACAAGAAAATCCAATAGCAGGTGAAGAGCCCTCCACCGGAAAAACGCTACCGTGAAGCAGAGGAAAATCGTGATAAAATATCCCAGTGAATTAAAAAAATTAGTGAAGTCGTTGTCTTTATAAAATAAGGTTTCAAAGCAATGATATAAGAATTTAGAGAGCATGGTGTGAGACAACAGAGGATGAAACAAGAGATTGTAGGCTCAGAAAAGAAATGTTGAAGAGAGAAAATTAGAGAAGTAAAGGTCAAATTGGAATCTCCACAAACGTTAATGAACATACCTGAAATCACAGTCAGGGGCATGACTGAGTGAGCGGAATTAGAGTTAAAAGGGGGTGCAGATCGAGAAGACAAAGAAAACCAGTATCTACATAATTGTTTCTCGAAAGACTAGAGCTAAAGCAATGGAAAAGAAAAGTAAGAGTTAAGGATTCCCCAAAGACTAAACAGAATAAAGAAAGATTTTACTCTTTAGACTCAAAGAGCAAAGAGTGCCTAGAAAAGTGACAGACAGCAATCAATAAGCTTAGCAAATTATTACACTCAAAATAAAAAAAAGGATACTGTGGGCATCCAAGTAGTAAAACCAATTCATCTATGAAGATGGGGGGAAAAGTCCAGGTTCTAGTTTTCTCAGATTTCTCCTTGGGCATCACTCTACAGTGTTAAGAAAGTGAAGCAATGACTTCAATTCTAAGGAAAAAAATTGTGACCCAATAATTTTACATTCGGCCTAATTATTGGTACAGTGGAAAGAAAATAAGCAATTTGGCTGTAGGCTACATTGTTCTCATGAACCTTCCTGAAGCATTTATTTTAGAACAAAGTTCAGGCATTTGGAAGCAGGAGAAAAACTCCAGCAGGAGTACTGTAAAAAACCATTGAGTCAATTTAATTGTAGGACTAAGATTAAAAGAAATGCATGGCTTTTGATTATAGGCCAGAATATAGAAGTATTCCCAAACCCTAACAACATAGAGATGGTATATGGTGTAATAAAGTGTTATATTCTGATTTTCTCATCTTTTATAGATAAGGGAAGAAGATATCATTTAAAGATGATAAATAAAATAGAAATATAAGATATTCAAAGGGAGAAGAAGTTAATAGGAAAAATAATAAGTACAATAGGGTGAAGGAGGGGAAGAAGGCAGAGGGAGAAAAAGCAGAAATTAAATAATCTTGTCATTATTCCTACTAGGGAGTAAATAAAATCTAAAGAAATAGTAAATACATACATTACCTGAAATTTAATTATAAAGATAATAGAACAAAATTAGAAATCTTTATATTTTAGTAGAATGCACATAAAAATGTATGATAGTACATGAAAAAAGAAGAAACTATTTAAAGAGCTTTACATGTACTGATATATAATGATGTTCAAGATATATTGTTAAATAGAAAATGGTTGCAAAATAGCATGAAAAATTGTGTGTGTATGTTTGTTCATTAATATCCTTAATGTATATGTTTGTTTATTAATAGAATAGCACTTATGTCTTTTAAATGATACTCCACTGCATAATTGCTATCTCAAGAAGAGCACTAGATGGCCATAGTTATTATATTATGACCTTGTATCCCTAATAAATCAATATTTTTCATTACTATCACATAACATAAGACTTTAGCAAATAAGACTGTAAATATAGTATGTGCAGTACCTGCATGTGAGTAGCTTATAATCAGGCTAAGAAGATTAGACTGGCAAACTTGGAGGCTGCAGATTAATGCTCAGTTCTGTTACACAAATCCTCTTTGAAACCTTCCCAGATTATTGCAACCTTCCGTGGGTGACCTCCCTTTTCTTTGATTTTTAACAGCAATTTTAGACTGTAACATATTCTAACATTTTACTATAGCTTTATCATTTTCTAATAGTGCAATATATGATAGTCTTGTCTTTATGAAAGAGATGAGACTGGTTGTCAAGTCCTCAGATTTAACATAATAGTCACACAAAGCAAAATGATTGGGTAGAAGTTCCAAATACCAACAATAAAATATCAGTAAGGACCTGCCCCATGTCTGAGTGGTTAAGTTCTCGTGCTTGGCTTCGGAGGCCCGAGGTTTGCAGGTTCGGATCCTGGGCGCGGACCTAGCATGACTCGTCAAGCTGTGCTGTGGCAGCATCCCACATAGAAGAACTAGAATAACCTACAACTTGGATATACAACTATGTGCTGGGGCTCTGGGGAGAAAAAAACAAAAAACAGAAAAAATCAATAATTTTTATAATACCTGCTGATATGTATTGTGTGCTGTAGATGATGAATAAGAAACTGAGGCACAGAGAGTTTACTTTGCCCCAAATCAAAAACTAGTAAGAAACAGAATTAGGATTAGGACCCAGGCAGACTCGCTCCAGAACTGGTACACATAATATAGTACATTAGGTATGTGACCCTGCTCGATTAGTTCATCTCAGTAACCTCCTTTTTTCTATTGGTGAAAATTGAAAAATAATGGCTTACTTTATAAAGTTGCTAAGACAGTTATTACGAAAAGTCCATCTAAGAGCTTTGTAAGCCATGAAGCTCTGCAGCAAATGTAAAATATTATTACATCATTGCTGTTGCCACCATGTCATGTAGGTTCAACTCATAAAGGAGCAAAGTTTTCACTTAGATTCTTACAGAGATCAATTACTTTTAAAATCATTTACTGAGTTTCAAATCTCAACATGCATGTTCTTACTCAGACTGTACAATGCCCATGCCGTAAATAGCTTATGTTCTAATGAAAAAGACTACCTGACAAGGCATAATGTGATAAGGGCCATAATGACATTCTGAGTTTTGTGCAAAGACCTAGTAGAGAGAAGAGGAAAATGAAGGATTGTGAGACTCAGAGTTAAACAGTTTCTCCAAGCTTAGAAAGACTTGCAATTTCAAATTCTAATAATCTTCTCATGGGAGAAGCATCAACAAGTTTTGTATTATATTTATGGTACACAACAACCTTTTTGCATCATCTTCAGCCCTCCCTTTCCTGCATCTTCTCCCACAAAGACTGTCCTTGACCAACACCAGAAATGAATTTGATTTCTCTAATGCAGAAGGTAATTGGATTTTTCTTTATTGAAGGCATCCCTTTAATGACTGTCTCTATTCCTGCCAATTTAGCTTCAAGTGACCTGACATTGATCTGATAATATGACTTAAAATAAAGAGTTGAAGCTAGGGGTGAAAAAGACCAGCTGTCTGGCATCAGAAAAAATGTTTTTTGCCTCATCTTGCCATTTTCCTGAGAAAATCCTTTATCCTTGAGTGTCATTTTTACAAAACATGCTGCTGTAATAATTGGTCATATAACAGCAAATTGCCTCCTTCTAGAAAATATAATAAGTATTTCCCAGAAACTGCCCTGGAGAAAACATTGAAAATTGAATAAAATCCACCCAGTAATCATTTTGTTCCTTGAAAATATTTATCACCATGTAGACTCTTTCTGGGACAGGATAAATATTGCTCAACAGAATTAATTAAATCTATTAAAAAGCTGGTGAAACATGAAATATTTATTTAAGTATTTATTTACTTAACCTTGAGGTTTTGTACAAACCAAAATTGACACAAGAATTGTTATTCAAGAAGGTTACAAAGAAATAGTGGATGAAATTGTTGTGTTTGGAAGAATAGCAATTCTTTCCTCAAGAGAAGTTATGATATAAAACTCTTTTTATGCCCAAGAATATATGAGATTTAGATTTCTCTACTTTTGCCTTTATTCGTTTTTTAGTAACAATGTAACTCACTTGTTTCATGGTTAATTTTTATTCTATCATCTTTGTTCATTCCAATAAATATGATGAATCCTTCTTGATTGAAGATACAATCCATGGGTATTAGTGTGAATCAGAAAATAAAATCTTGTAATTTTAAAGTGTCAAGAAGATAATAAGCAGATGAGAAAATCATCAATAAGCAAGTGTCCTTTTAAAAATAAGTAAAACAAGTGTTTTTCCTTTTTAAGTTCTTAATATTAGTTTCATTCATGTTTATCAAAGTAATTAATATTTTAAATAAGTTAACGGAGTTTATATTAAAAGCACTTATGATGGTGAGTATTTAAAGATTCAACAGTAAAGCCACATCACACGAAGTTGTTATAGACCCTCAGTTAGACAGAGCTGGTATAAATCCTCAGTGTTACTCGATGAAGGTCAATGAACTTGCTTTGGTTCTCGTCAACCAAGAGAAGCTTAAGAGTTCTACTCCTAGAAATGATGTTGAGAAAAAATGTAAAGAAAAGTTAAGACAGAATATATCCTGGAGACTAGGCTCCTTACCTACTGTTCTGATTGCATCTTAAGCGAGCATGTGAAACATTGGCATGCCAGTGAATGTTTCCAGAGACCATTTCTTGCATGCTGTGTGGCACAAGATGGGCTTGCAAGAGAATGATGAACTTTCCACAGGAAGTCCAGTACTATCGAAAGGGTCACTGATCCAGAAGGACTCCCCACTGAATCACAATCCTTTGTCGTAAATGATTAAAAATCTCACCTACCAGGTCAGGCCATTGTTTGAAGTTATGCTTAAAAGCAATGTTAATCCTTTAAGGGCAGGAGAAAAGTATATTTTAATGTTTGATGAAAATTCTTCCTTACTCCATTCAGTTTATCTCATTCCGTATCAGTTTTCTTAATTTTGATTGTCTTATTTGTTCGAATGTGAATAGTATTAATTAAAAACAATTAATGAAATAATGTTCTCTTTTCTTGAAGGCAAGGTAGATTTTCTGGGAAAAGGGAAAAATGTGTGTGTGTACACGTATGCAAACACATTTTCTTTATTAGAAGAATTAAGGAAATTCATTCTCCATCCCCATCCACTTTTCAAAGATGCTTTTTTAATAGTTTATTTATGACACTTTGTACATTTGCTGAAACTATTAACATGGGATGTTGCTGATGAGCAATTTGCTTTGTTAATACCTCTCTAAAAGCAAGCATGTGTAACCTAATTCATTTTGTCATTTCTTCCTTGAGCAAAATATTTTAGTCTTTTACATAAAAGATACTTAGGTATTGGAAGGGATATAAAGATACATCTTCACCTTCAAGGATTTTAAAGTCTAGTGTAAAATAGAAGGTGGAAAGTGAGACAATATGGAAGAAGGAGGGATCAAGAACTACAGTTGAAAAAAGCAGGGAAGACACAGTGGCAATGTGACGTTACCTGGGTCTCAGAAGACACGCAGAATCTGTCCACTTGAGAAAGACAGGTAGGAGAAGATGTAGAATTGCTAATGGTATGGAGGTAATTCGAATAAATACGCTGTAAAACTGTGCTCAAGTACTATACTACACCTTACATACCATTAAAGGAAAAAAGGGAGAGTAGAGAAGGTAATATTTTGACTAATGATGTAGGTAAAAATCTAGATCAAGAAATATTTGGATTTTGGCATTTTCACTTAGACAAAGTTAAAAAGAATATTGTATTTTGTTTGTTGTAGGTTTTGTTTCCATGGGGAGGTCAATAGTATCTTAAAAGTGCCTCTTTATATAAGATAATCTTGATTGATATTTAAGAAACAATCTCAGCATTTGACATGTTGAATGACCTAAAATACGCTCATTCATTATGTAAAGTCAAATGAACTACTAAAGTTTTTGACTGAGAGAAGTATATTCTTCTAATTTTTATCTCTGATGTTAAAATGTTATCTCGTGTTAAAATACATCCATATTTTATTCTCAATAATATGTAAATTATATGCATATTTAAACCTGAATGTAAGGTTTCTGAAAGTGCTAAATAAGTTTCTTTCATTACTTCAGGTCACTGATATGATGCTTCAGGACAAACCTTATCCTGATTGGGGAAAATCTGCAAGAGCTTTCTGGAAGAAAGGAAATGTTAGGATCATTTTATTCTGGTAAGAGGTTGTTTCATTTGTTGATTTATGCCTTGCCTTGTAAGTTGAATGTAGTTGTCTTTAGATATATAGAATTCTATCCAGAGAGGCATTTTTAGTGGATACTATGCTCCATTAAAATGATTAAAAGCCATTATCCTAATTATTTTATGAGTAAATTTCTTCTTACATATTGTTGCATATACACATTTTCAAGAGAGACATTTTGCTAATATAGTGGAACACAGAAGATTTTATCAGAGGTAAGTAGGTTTTTGACTCAGCAAAAACAAGCTGTAATTTTCATCAATGAAATCTGATAAAAATGTCTCAAGTAAATACTAAACTTCCAGTTATTTGACAGGCTATAATTTTGCTTTGAAGAAGTTATACAGAGAGGGAACCTCTTTACAAATCACATCTGGCTCATTGACATTTCTTCTTTACGTAATTTCCTTTAGCTCTCCAGCCCAATTATTGCAATTAAAAAGTAGTCCATGTCTTATAGAACTTTGTTTTGTGGAGTCACTATTACTTATGTGTATTTGAAAAGTTTAGACAGAAAAGATAGGAATGTAGAGACAGCCAGAAGGATACCCTCACCTGGCTGTGTGACACTGTCCAAGTACAGTGATTCAACCTGATATATGAAAAGTTACCTACACTGGTATTCAGAAAAGTTATAACTGATGATAACTTGTGCCTTGTAAATTCCACCCTACTCACCTGCCTTTAGAAAGGAAACAAAAAAATCTGTTTATTCTTGGGTTTCATTCTGGGGGTTGATTTTTTTTTTTTTCATGTACAAGCTACAAAAATCATAGTAACTAAGTACTTGGGGGAGAATATACACTTTACGTTCTTTTTGTGCTTTCACACTGTCATTAAACATTACTAGAGATATTTGGCATTTTGAACTCAATTCTTAGGAGGTAAACAAAAGTAGATTTTTCAATAATGCGAAAATGAACATGATTTTGTGGTTGTTTAGTTACACCTTGTCTCTATGAGTCGAGTATGGCCTATTTTTATGCTGCATTTAACTTTCATATTTTTTCCTGTTTGTAAGCTCCCCGTGTAGCTTGTCTGAATAATATATAATATAATAATTGTAGCAAATATTTGCAATCTGAAGGCCCCTATGATTGTTGTCATTAGCTGCTCTTAATTGCAATTGCTGTTTCAGAGGAAAGGAATGTATACTAGATTTTTCCTGAAGCATCTTAGTACATTTTTCCTTGTACATTATTACTCAGGTCTATACATTACCAATTACTTTTATACAAATGAGTTTATTTTTGACATATGTGATAACATAGCCCCAATGGGTAGTCTAAACTAGATTTTAAATGTTGTTAAAAAGCAATTTAATTAGCCACTGACAAATAGATAATATTCTTGAGTGGAAAGTGAACTGAACACTTATTCTTGTAGTCATTGTTTCTGTAAAATTATTCATTATTAGGTAATATATTTGAAAGATGATTTTTCATTGTTACATTTCAAAAGTAATATTTCAAATCATGGAGAGCATAAAATAACTGGAGGAAAAGTTAAATGCCACTTTAAAAATATTTTTTCCTATCTTATCCATTTCTATACAGTTAGATTATCTTGACAACAGTATGCATGGTTTTAAAAAAGGAAAATCTGATGCAAAAAGTTGAATATGGAAATTACGTGGGAAGCAAAGAAATATTCCTTTTGTTCATACTTTTCAGATAAAAGGGATTTAGTGAGTATAAAGGGCATTTTCTTTTTTAGCTCTAGGAGATAAAATATAGAAGTCACTGGCAAGGTTTTACATGAAATAAAAGATAGTATTTACATATTATGTATCACCTGCTCAAAAAGAGGTATTTTCTTTTGGTTTTGCCCTAGTTAAGGAAAGAGAGATTTGTGCGAAAAATCTATGGTGGAGAAGAAATTTTGCAAAGGGAATCTTTCATAAGTTGCAATGTGATTATGTACTGCAGTCGAAACAGTACAACATGCAATTTTGTTCTAGTAAACTTATTTCTTACCTACATGTAGCTACTTTAACTCTCAAATGCCTGTCAGAAACTACTGCATTTGCAACTATGTGGTTGAGTTCTTCGTTGATTCTTAATGATAGATGTCTCTACATCAAAGAAAATGGTTCCTGTTTCTTTCTGTAATTGTGCAAAGATGAAGCTGCTATAGCACGTGGGCTCTTATGCCTGGGAAGAGACTAAATTATGACTGTATTTGAAAATACTAAAAGAGAAAGGGAAGAATATTCATAGAACTTCCTTCCACAGCTTTTCCCCAGCATTTTTGATATTAAAATGAATAATGATCTAAGAATTTAAATCCTAGGTGAATGCCATATATTGTTTTATTTTTCAGAGGGGCTACCAAAAACCGTTTTTACTTACTTGTGTCTGAAGTAAAAGAACATACGCATAAAAAAACAAGTAATGTGATGTTTAACTTCTATCTCTCTGTTTTATTTACTCTCTAGAGACACAATCTGTATGCTTTGATGGGAAGCATCTTGGGATGATATTTCCCAAAGGCTTAGCTTTTTTTTTTTTTAAATAAGGGGGGACACTATCCTGTGACTAGTGGAGGAATTGGCGGAAGAGGGGCTTGGGAGATCTCGTGGTTATGAGGGCTTCATAAATACTCCAGCTCTTCACCTTCCAGGCACACAAGAGGGTTGCCCTTTCTTCCTCCTCTGAACACATGACTTGCTTTGGCCAATTAAAATGTGAGTGATAGTGGCATGTGTCACGTCTAGGTAGAAGCATTTGACTGTCAATGAGAAGCTCTGAAGGGAGCTCTTTTCTTGGTAGCAATTGTGGAAGTTTGTGTCTAGCAGAAGTCCTTGTCATTCAGGTTTCCCTGAATGACCAGGATAAACCAAGCATCCTTAACAACACAGTGGACGTGGAGTATGAGATAGAAATGATCCTTTGAAAATGTTAAGCCACTGAGATTTGGGGATTATTTGATCCTGCGACATAAACATCCTGATGTATACAGAAATTGATCCCTAGGAGTAGAGGGCTGCCATAACAGAAAGCTGAAATTTTTCTTAAGGGTTGGACAGCAAATGGCAAGGAAACTAATGATAGAGGCTGGAAAGGTGGTAATCCAGGTGTTATAGTGGGGATGTATTTGGTAAAAACTGTGGTCTGTGATTACTTAGATGCTCCAGGTGAAAGTGGAAAACAGAATGTCAGTAGTGTGTTGCTGTGTGCATCTGTGTACAACTGTCCGCTTCTGTTTCATTCTGATGCATAGAGAAGATTATCTTTTATTTTTTTCTTTTATGGATTAGAATCTTTATATTTTAAAAAATAGTTTATCTAGGTCTATAATGGTTTGGGTGGGCATCTCTTGATCATGATTATTGTAATTCTTAACTGGGAAGCAAATGTCACTGCCACCATTTTTCACGTTTTGAATATTGTGTTATTAGTAAAGTCTAACAAAAGGAACTTAGTTGTTTAACTTTGACCAGAAAAGTACTAATCAAGAAATTATTATTATCTTAATATACATGGTGTAAAAGAGTAACATGATAATAAAATATAATAAAGTAATAAAAAAGACCTAAAATTCAGAGGAAATGTCAGTCAGAAGGGTTTTGATGATAGCTCTACCAATATCTAACTGTATGACTTGTATGACTACTTTGGGTTTCCATTCTCCTTTCTCCAAAAGGAATATTTTGTTATTCTGCATGATCCTTCTCAATTCTGTGATGTTATTTTCTATTATTAAGATTAAAATGTTGAAGAGGGAGTAATTCTGTCTGCTTTTCTCCAGAGGGCAGAATATGGATGACTATAGTCTGAATGTTTATGTCCCTCCAGAATTCATCCACTGCCAATCTTCCTCTTTTTGTATGTGAGCCACTGCCACAGCATGGCTGCTGACAGACCAGTGGTGTAGGTTTATGCCCAGGAACTGAACCCAGGCCACCGAAGCAGAACGTGCCCAACTTAACCACTAGGCCACAAGGGCTGGCCCCATATGTTGAAATCTTAATGCCTAATGTGATAGTATTAGAAGGTGGGGCTTTTGGGAGGTGCTTAGGTCGTGAGAGTGGAGCCCTCATGCACGGGATTTGTGCCTTTATAACAAAGACTCCAGAGACATACCCAGCTCTTTTCACCATGTGAGGACACAGTGAGATGGCCTCTACTATGAACCAGGAAGGGGGCCTTCACCAAATGCAACCAGGCTGGTGTCTTGATCTTGGACTTCCCCACCTCCAAAACTGTGAGCAATAAATTTCTGTTGTTTATAAGCCGCTCAGACTGTGGTATTTTGTTCTAGCAGCTCAAATGGACTAACACATGGACTAATGAGTGTAAGTCACATGGAAGCAGACTTTAGCTTCATATATGAAAGAATTCCCTAATAGCATGAGCCTCTCAGTGGTGAATGAACCCACCTGATGAAGTGCTGAATTCCCCATCAGTAGAAATATTCCTGCAAAGTCTAGATAATCTTTCAGGGGTGCTATAGAAGGCTTTTCACATTGAATGAGAAAAAAAACAAAATTGCTTTTAAATTTTCATCAAACTTGAAGATTTTATGACTCTACATTTTAAACTAGAAAAGTATTGCATATTTTTCTGCTTTATAATAGAGAGGATACTAATTATAATTTAATATGCTCTATATATTTCCATCATCATCATGAGCAAAATTTTTACATTAGACAATAATTCATGAAAGGATCCAGGGGCAACTATAGTAGGCAAAGCTTTTTGCCTCACTTCCCAAATAATAAATTAACCCATATCTTTCCTCTGGATAAATTTTGTCTTCTTGCCTTCAAGCTTTCCTTCCATCTCAACGTGTCTCTTTAAGCAGTTGTGTATCTTTAATTAAAAGCTGCCTCTGTAACTGAGGAAAAGCAGAACATTTTTAGCCCAAATCAAGTAACTATACCTATTGAATCGTCACCGTAACTTTTTCTTTCCAACATAATCTTTATATACTTAGATTTTAAATTTTGTTTGTCTTAACATGGCTTTAAACATTTTGAACAAAGATTCATGTTAAGCCTTTCATTCACAGTTCATGAAATCTCCTATAATTGTTTCTTTTTTAAAATTGAAATATAATTGATATATAATGTCCTATTAGTTTCAGGTGTACATCGTAGTGATTTGATATTTATGTACATTATAAAATGATCACTACTATAAGTCTAGTTTCCGTCTGTCATCTACAAAGTTATTACAATATTATTGACCATACAGTCACCTTAACTTTAAACACTACATTAAGTTAACAGGCTCCATTTAAGTCTGGCTACTTCTAAGCAGACAGATCCAAGGATATATTTCAACTGGTTTTCTTGCTAGATGGAAATTTCCAACTTCTGTAGAAAAAGGTGATTGATGTTGTATTACTGTGTTGTCATATTATTTGGAGATTTTCATTTGAAAAGTAAATTCTATATTTATGCCTGAGAGATTTAACTCTCAGGCATATGTTTATACCTGAGCATTAACACAATCCCATGACCTTCTAGACTTAATTTTGCTGAATTCAGAACAAGCCTTATTTTTATTAACTTATTTAAGTAAATACTTAAGTGCTGAGTACAATGTGAAATAGTGGTTAGGAGCACAGATTATTGGTCTTGAGCAAGCTGCCTGGCTTTCAGTCCTGGCCTCACTGCTTACTATTGTGTATTAGTTATCACTATTTCGTTTTAACTGGTGCTGAGAATTCAACTCTGATAAAGAAAGTAGGACTCTGACAGCATAATTTTCTATCCAATGAGAAATACAGAGGGGAAAAAAGAGGCAATACCAACCATAGGTGTGGAGTGCTCATCTTTAAATATATTTACTGGTTTGGCTATTTATTGATTTCTCTTCTCCAGAGCCTGTCCATTTTTTACCCCCAGAGAAGGAGCTCATTTTGAATTATTTGCTGCATAGGAGTTGAATTAAAGCCTCTTAAATTAAATTCTGTGGTGAAAATTTACTATGTATGTAATTCTCATTTTTTAGTAGGAAGATGGAGAATAAATAGTTCATAAGGTTTTAAATTAAAATATCTTTAAAAGTTTGAAGAAATGTATTAAAGTCAAAATGTATTAAAGTCAAAATGATGATTAAGTTCTCTACATATTTCTATATCACATTACTTGATACTTGATATTACCTGTGATATTTCTATATCACATTACATATTTCTACATCACATTACATATTACTATATTGCATTACATATTTCTTTATCACATTCCTTGAGAGTAGATATAACGTCTTATTTACCTCATCCCTAGGACTTATGACAGCGCCTGATGTGCTGTGAGCATTAAGTACATTCTTACTGAATAAACTACTTTCATGAGGACTATCACGTCTACCATACTCCATGATGTTTCTGAAAATTTCTTCGGATAGAGTACTACATTGAAAATGATTTAAAATATAATTAAAAGTGTTTTGACTTTGTGATTAATTGAAACTTTATAGGAAGCTTTATAATACTTATGAATTATTGTTTCTGAAGATTTTTAGAAATATTTATTTTCAGTACTTTAAAAAATCATCTTGGTTTCAAATTATGTGATCTACCTACATCATCTCTGTTCTGACCCTGAGAGTTTTTACCTTAGGATGTTTTCCTCACTTCTTAAAAGTGAGTGAAATTCAAGGAAAAAGAATTGATTAAGCTGGTCTTAAAATGCTTAAATACTACCCTATATAAGCCTTCATTCCAATAGCTAAAGCTTGGAATAGCACATTGAGTCCAAGAACAATCCTTGAATTTATGAATCTTTGAAAGAAAATGCCCTTTAATAAAGGCTTGGAAATACTACCTGGTTTTTCTGTATAACAGTTATTGGTAGAATGGAGTTATTCCTCTTCAACCTTAAATTTGCTGGTTGAAAGGAGTACTCCCCTGAGCCATGAGGCCTAAGTCATACTTACTTACTGAGTTTCAAAAGTATGGATCATGTTTTCAAGGTCCTTGAGTTCACATATAATAGTACAAATGCACAAATTTAAAATAGAAACAATAAATTCTAGAAGAGAGAAAACAACACAACCAAAATTAGTGACTTGAACCACTTCAGCAGAGTGGTAAATCTCTGCCTATTTTTACGTTTTTGCCTCATGATTCATGCCCCAACTCCCACCATCTCTAGTAGACTAAAAATGCAAATCTTGCATGCTAACAAAACTCCAAATATTTCCATGGCTTGACCTGTTGGAAAGCCTAGATATTTTCACACTTGCTGTTTCCACACATCTTCCAGTAACCTTTGGAGGAATACCTTGAGGATTTGTCTTTATCCTGCAAATATTTACAATGTGGCCACTAGGCAAATGCCTCAGAGTAAAATGCTGCTACAGTAATGCCTTTTGCTGGCATTAAAGTCCTCCTTAAAAATGTGTTTATTTTTGTGTGTTTTGATCAAAACCTGCTTATTAGAATCAACATTCTCTATTCAAGTGACGATTATCACATCAGAATAGCTGTCATTTAAGTCACTCCACTCATCAGCTTTTTGCAGATTGAATGGGAGAGCAACGATGTCTCAGGGTCACCAAGGAAGAGCTAGTTGTTTAACGCCCGTGATTCATTATGGTTCACATCTGGTTCTGAGACTGGCAAGTCACCAACTCAATTTTGTGGTACATTAGTCACCGTTGGGAACTCACAATTGATTGGTTTTCAAACCAGAATTGCTGGTAACTAATACTTCCATGTTCTCTACAGGGCAACTTCTTTTACCATTATCTAAGTGGAAGTGGATCACTGTATATTTCCTGAGCACTGATCAAAGCTAAGGGAGGTGGGGTATGCAGGGGAGCTTCATCCAAGACGATTTGACGCCTGTGACAGTTTCATCCATGTGCAGTTTCTTTTTAGGATCGGACTGTGACTGTCACCCAGATCCAGTATGAATTCCCCTCAGCAGAGCTGGTTCCATAATGCCAGCTCTTGTTTTCAGAATATCCTTTTCCTCCGTTTCCCCTGCTGGCCAGAACTCCCTCTGTGAATGCCTTCTCCCTTTAGAAGAAGGGGTGGATACATTAACTGTATTGAACATTGAAATGCTTTGGTCTTTTTTGTTGCACCTGGAAAGCTTTCTGATGAATTAGAGGTAGAATGTATAGGCAGGTGTCACAGATCAGATGAGCCACTCTGAGTTTGTTCTCACATATTTATTTATTTAACCCAAAGGTTAAATAAAATCTAATTATAATGGCTGGGCATATGAGTGACCCACATTCTGGAAGCCAAACAAGAAAAAATATCTCCATGTGTAAGCTGGACAAAACTTTGCTATTGAGTCAGAGAAAAATGCATGCTTGTCTCATTCATTCATTCATTCATTCTTATTTATTGACTGCGTTAGGCGTTCTACGTGAACAGGAAGCATACACAGTTGTTGGCCTCATCTAAGACTTACTGTCTTTCTACCAATTAGACTGTAAGACAGAAATAAAGACAATTAAGCAAATAAAAAAATTACAAATAATGATAAGTTCTAAGAAGGAAGCAAATATCAGTGACTGCCTTTTTCCAGTTCTCTTCCTCTTCAAGGCACATTTCTTGAAAGTATTGTCCAAACTCACCCTCCACCTTTTTTATCTGCCAATTACAGCATCAGCTCTGCTCCTGTTCCACTCTATGGACTCTAGCCTCTTGCCAGCAATGCTCCTGAATTTCAGCTTTAGTCAGACTTCTACATGCACAAGCCACTACTGTTTGGAGGGTTAGTCATGCAACGGCGACTTTGGCAGGCCATCTTTTATTTAGAATGGGCAGTTATGGGAGGACATAATTGAAAGTAATATCTTGACATTTTATTTTGTTATCCTTTAAGGCAAACAATGAGGGGGAACTTTTTCAAATGTTTATTTAGACATTGTATTATTTTCTTAAATATAAAATATCATTTTAACAACATTTTCAATTAGTACTGGTACATGGACAGCCTTTTAAGTGTTTATTTACAGTGAGTATAATACACTAGAAAGACCCTTTCTCTTCATTTTTTAATTAATAAACATGTGTTGCATGATCACTTGCTTTGTACAGGCCCTTGTATTTTAGTACAAAGTCTTGATTTTTGGAAATGCAATGAGAAGCTTACATTTCCAGTGGAGGTGGGCTGGGGGTGGGAGGAAGGATTTGGCATGGCTAAACCACATATCAAAATATGGAAAACAGGCCTTAAGAGGTAAAATAGGAATGTTATGGGAATTTAGAGGTAGGAGGGATTACATAAAGCATATACTATAGACTGAATGTTTGTGTGCCCCCAAAAATTCACATGTTGAAATCTAATCCCCAATGTGATGGTATTTGGAGGTGGGGCCTTTGGAACATGATTAGGTCATGAGAGTGGAGCCCTCATGAATGGGATTAATGGCCTTATAAAAGTGACCTCAGAGAGCTCCCTCACCTCTTCTACCATATGAGGGCACTGCACGAAGACTGCCATCAATGAAACAAGAAGCAGGCTCTCACCAGACATGGAACCTGCTGGCACTTTGATTTTGGATTTTCCCAGCCTCCAGAACTGTGAGAAATAAATTTTTGTTATCTATAAGCCAGCTTATGGTATTTTGTTATAGTACCCTGAACAGGCTACAAAAACACGTCCAGCATAAATAATCCTTTAAATATTTTACTGGTTTGAATTACACGTCTGATGTTTTTATTTTGAAATATTTTCAACTTACAAAAGAGACGTAAAAATAATACAAAGAATTCCTGTATATGTTTCATCCATGTTTCCCAACTGACATTTTATGACACTCATTGTATCATTTTTTTCTCTCTCTCTCACTATATAGATAATGATAATGTGTCAATATTAATTTCCTGATTTTGATTAGACTGCAGTCATGTGAGAGAATGTCCTTCTTTTAGGAAAGGATAAATATTTCATTGTATTTCCTAAAACTCTTTTCTTTTAAGAAAGGGTAAATAGTTCATTGTATTTCCTAAAACAAGGGCATTCTCTCACATAACGACAGTCCAATTGTCAAAATAAGGAAATTAACATCAATATAATACTTTAATTTACAGACTTTATTCAAAGTTTGCCAATTGTGTTAATAGTGTCTTTTATAGCAAAAAAAAAAAAAGGACAGAGAGAAGTAATAAAAATAAAAAGATTGTTTTGTTTTCATCTGGTTCAGTATTCAGTACAGAAACATGCATTACATTTAGTTGTCAAGCCTCCTTACACTCTTTTAATCTAGAACAGAAAACTTATCTTTCATATAGATATTTTTAGACATATTCTGTAACAGGTGCTGAAATGAAATATTGTCATTCATTGAGGAAAATTTCTTAGAACTCTTTCAAGATTTGATAAGCCTTAGACAACACATCATATAGTATGAATATTTCCCTATAATACATGCATTTAGGAATTGAAGCTATTCTTATAACACATTTTCAATTTGGCTTATTGAACTTTTGAAAAGTAAATGTTGCTGTCTGCCAATATTCTTTCAACCTGTCCTTCTATTTGTTTTATGTAGTTCAGAATTAGCAATACTTTAAGCAAGCATTCAAGAAACTTCTAAAATAGATCCCATGTTGGGCTACTATTGTGGAGGATAAAGAAAAATATGCATCATGATCCCAGCCCCCGAGAACCGTGCAAATGATTTTGGCAACTCAAAACTCTCATAAACACAACAAACGGCAGATAACACAAGATGGTTTGTGACCAATGAATTCTCTCATACTGACTGTGAGTTCCATTTGGAAATGGAAAGAGCACTGGGGTAGTCATGGAAGGAATCATGGAGGAAGTTAGATCTAAATAGGCCCTTGAAGAAAGCAGAAGTCAAGAAGAAGCACAGAGAAGTAGAACCTTCAGATGATGGGAGGTCTAGCAAGAAGTAACAAGAGTACTCTTACAGGAGGATTGGAGCAGTCAGAATTCTCAGGTTCAAATGGGTACCTGGCAACAAGAATGCCTTTTTTCTGATTTTAAGAACTTCGTCACAGGGCTGGGGTTTCAAAACAGGAATTGCCCACAGTTCTGGGGTACTGTGCAGGTGGGTTACACACAAGGGCTTACCTGAAAATACAAGACTGCTTCCTGGGAACTGCCAAAAGCCTACCAACCACATCGAGGCTCTGAATTCAGAACTAGACAAGCAACAGTGTTGGCCCAATGCTGAGTCACCCCGGATTGACTGAAAGATACTGGAAGTTCTCTAATCTCCAATGAGAGACAAAGACTGACAGTTTAGGTTTTTATTCCCAACCATGAAAGTCTGCAGTTTTTATGATTTTCTTACCGTGTTCCTCCTACAGTGAGTTGAGGGAAGAGACAATGTTTTGTTTTGCTCAGTGTCTCAGGGCTTACTAGCCATTGAATAAATATTTGTACAATTGCTGATGCCAGGATAGATGAGTACAATCTTCCTTGGTAAACAAAACTAGAACCTTCTAAGGGGCCAGCCTGGTGGCGTAGTGGTTAAGTTTGCACACTCTGCTTCGGTGGTCTGATGTTCACTGGTTCAGATCCCGGGTGCGAAGCTACACACCTACATACTGTTCATCAAGCCATGCTGTGACGGCATCCCACATACACAGTAGAGGAAGACTGGCACAGATGTTAGCTCGGGGACAATCTTCCTCAAGCACAAAGAGGAAGATTAGCGACAGATGTTAGCTCAGGGCCAAATCTTCCTCACCAAAAAAAGAAAGAAAGAAAGAAAAAACCACTAGAAACCTCTAATATTTTAGTGGAGAGTTGCTTGTGTTGAGGACATCCTGGTGGGGAGGGTTTGTCTATATGAGTAGCCTAATTTTGTCCTTTGAGGTTTCCCCACCTCTTGGATTTGTCTCATTTGCATTAATTACTGTTATGATAAGCTCTACCTGGACCAAGCATGGTAAGAAACATCTTTCTTCGTTTCTCTTTATCATAGCTAATAGAGTCCAAAATTTTCCAGAAGACCAGTACTAAACACTAAAAAAGGACAAAGAGAAATCTTTTCAGAATGCACAGATATCATTAACACAGTCTGGTCTCCCACATCCAGGTCTATGATCCTCTACTATCTCCTCACCTCAGGCATCTGAACAATTTCAGGGACTTTCTACCTCATTTCTATCTTATCTACTTGCTCTCTGCCTGGTTCTATGTGGTCCAGGCCATCATACTTCTGGCTATAATGGAGTCCTTTCTGAATAAGTCTAGTACAATGCTGCAATCGCCTCCTTTTCACTTATAGGTCAGAGTTATTGACAGACCATGGTGATTAATCCAGGAATGATCCTGTCCTCTAAGTAGCTATCATTCTACCCAAAGTTTATGAACCACCCAGGAGCTCAAATCTGTATATAAGAATTAGCACTGGCTTGAAGGCACTTCTCTGTGATTCTCAACCATGTTATGTTTTCAGACATTGCCTTACTGTTGAAATACCCTTATAATCCTCTTCCAAAGCAACTATCATTTAGCGTTTTGCGTGCCCAGGACTGGGTTCTTCACAGTCATTGTTTCATTTAAGCCACACTAACACTGTACAAGATAATTATTATTATTTGTATTTTAAAGATGAAAATGTGCCGCTGAGAGAGGTTGCATAGCAGGTGAACAACAAAGCTGGGATTCTAGTGCAGGCAGGCTGATTCCAGAGCCTGCACCATACTGCACCAAAGGGCTTCACTTATTCTCAAATTTTAAGACATTTAACAATGCTTAGTCATATTTTCACATATATATTTGCTATAACTCTTTCTTTCCCCTTGCAAATGGATTTGGTTTGACTAAAGAAAGACATAAGGGCCAAGAATCCTTTCAGTTTATCTACTTATGTTCTGTTACCCTCATATTATTGGCAGAGAAATTTAAACAAAAGTCAGTTAAGTGACCTCCCCAAGGTCACAAAATTAAGTAATGTCTCTCTGGCAGTGAACATTCAGGACTATTGGTTTCTGGCTTAATATTCTTTTTACTGTATCACATTGCCTCTCTATATTCTTTTTTTTTAAATCAATAAAATTTAAACTACAAGAATTTTCTGATGATTGGATATGTTGAGGTAACAGCTCTCATAAGCCAATAGTAATAATCAGAACATTCTGTGCAGTTTAAATTGATGTAATTGTATATCATTTTCTTTCAATTATGGGAATTAGGCAAGAAAAAGATGTACAATATATAGTTTCATATGCCAATAAAGCATGATGTATTAACAGAAGCTTCACTTAAGTTCTTATATGAAAAGCCAATGGCTGTTTTTCTTGTTTGTTTTGTCTTTAAGAGTTCCAAGGACTTAATTTCTTTAAAATGCATTTGCAAAGTTGAAAATAAAGATTACAGTTGATGTCCTAAATGCTGGCACCAACAACCACTACAAAAATACTGGGGGACACTGAAAATGAGGAGATATTAAATATTACAGCTAGTCAAAGAAGGACTTTACTCCTTGGAAAATAGTGAGTTCACATTTCTGCAGAAAATATCTGCCAGAGAGAGACCATTCCAGCATTGATTGCTAGAATAGACTAGATGATACCCAAGGTTCTTTACATTCTAAAATTCTATGATTCTGGGTAGACTGTTTCCTTATCTAAGGTTGTCTATGTTTTTGGACAGGCACAAACTACTCAGAATGATGATTAAAGCAACTCAAAATAACATCCTAAGGATATGTTAGCTTCCTTAGTTAGCATGCTTATTCTATGGTAAGCTATTCAGCTACTAGACGCTGTGCTTTGACAGGATATTTAATGACATGAGAGGTGGAGAAAAAATGATGCTGATCTAAGTAACTTTGGGAAACAAAGTTTTGACTGGGAACTGAAAGACTGAAGCAAAGCTGTAGGGGAGGAAGAAATTTTCCTCTACCCTTCTAAGTTCGTCTGCTTGTCTAAGAGTTAAATTGACATGAGACAGAATAACAGGAGAAAATCAACCACATTTAATAATATATATACTTGGGAAGAACCCAGGAAAACTGAATAACTCACCAAAATGGCTGAAGCCACCACCTTAAATACCATCTCAAGCTAAAAACAAAGGAGGATGTTGTGGGTAAGTGGTTTGGGACTTCAAAGAACACAATTTACATGGAGATGGAAAAGCAAATGTTTGGTAAACAAATGTTTGCCATGGTTTACAATGAGGATGAAACATGAAGAGGACTCTGACCAAATGGGCCTTGCTAGGTTCCTCCCTGTCTACCACACATAGTTCTTATTGTAGTATAGTTAGTTATCTGTGGTGATAGTTCCTTCCTGTAACAGGCCTTCTATCTTAAATTCTTTTAGACAGTTAGGGGGAAGGTCAAAGTTTCTTCCTGAGTCTCTTGTCCTTAAAAATAATCAAGCCAAAGAGACACATTTTGGGGCAGCAAATTCTGCTCCCTTTAGGGGAACTAGACATAAACAAAACAACAGTATTCTAGTTGGTAATTTCTTATGGAGATTAGGTTAACAAATCTGAGCCTGTTTTCCATGTATGCTGGGATTTGTCAATCAATAAATAAATGGTGCATGGTGGAAGCCAGATTTCTCACTGTAGAAGAGGAAAGTTACAGAGAAGCAAAGAGGGGTGGGGCTGTTGGCTACAATGAGCAGTGTAGTATGAGATTAGAGTCAGAGACATCAGTATAAACTCATGTCTAGTTTAATATAGAGAAAGATGGATATTACAGAAATAATTTTAGGTATGTTTTTATATGTTGGTTAGAACACATACATGTATTTCCTAGTTTCGTGTGCTGAGAGGGCTTAGACAGAATGACACTCCAATAGCAGTGAGCACACCCAGTGCCCAGATCTTGGTTTCTAATACCATTCTCCAATAAAAAGAACCAGAGCACTAGGGAGAAATGACTGACTCTGGGTCTGGGGCAGAGAATACATAAAATGATCCTGGAGTATCTTGTCATACCAGAAAGTAAGGAAGTGTTCAAAACAAAATGATGGAGGCACATCAAAGGGACTCAGAGTCAACTTGAAAGAGCTTCCAATGGCCAAAGTGAGAACAATTTACAATTTGATCAACAAAATAACTGAAATAGTTCTAGATTATAATCCAAAGTATCAAATAAGTATCCATGAGTCCATACTAATATAAACAAAGAAGTAAATAAATAAATCACGAAGAAGAGAGAAACCTTCTATATAGAAGAATTCTAAATAATTTATGTAGATACTCCTCTCTTCAAGATAGTGAAGCTTAACTCCCAAATTATTAACTTCTCCCAGATTATTAAGTAAGCTTCAGTTGTTTATAGGAGATTTTGTTGTTGCCTACTTCTGGGTAGACTTCAAGGCTGCAGCAACAACGCCCTTCATATGGCCAGTGTTCTAGCCTTAGAATAAGATTCTAGCTATGGACTTTTCTGTTTTATTTGCAGATATCATTCACATCTCAGTGTAGTGATATCTCAAATACATATATATTTATATTTACATATATATATATATATATATATATATACACACTTCTTTGCAGATGTGTAAAGGAATTAGAATATTGTGGTCTGTAACTGATCTGTCTTCCATGTAAGGCTACTTCTAGCTAGTAGGATTTGGAAGTGTGGGGGATCATCACAAAATTTTAAATTACTAGTTAATGATACTCTGGGCTTTGGTTCTAAATGGTCAGTTTTGGAGGACTCAATCTTAGTTAAGTTTGTCTATTTGGGGTAAAAGTTCAGTTTTTCATATCTCCCTCCCCCACCCATCCTCTTGACTTTCTTGGGGTTGTTTGTATAGCCTTATCTGTGGACAGTGATGGCTGAGGTAAAATTGATCTTGTCTGACCTTTTAAGACCTGTTCTGGTTATGAATTCCATTCACTTGAGTCTCAACAGTCTCTCTGTCTTGATTCCTCTCCAGGAGGTATCTGGAGCTGGTTTAATTTCTTATACCTAGCCACATCCCTCCACAAATGCCCTACAGCCATGTTATCATTCTTTTGTAGAGAAGACCTGCCAGCTACCTTGAAGCCCTGCCAGAGAAGCCCTGATGTGCTTGAGAGCCTTCCTACTTATCTTGCCATTTCTTCAGGTGACCACTCACCCCCTAAACTGGACTCTGGCGGTGTAGGGGAATAAGATCCCTGCTGTCTGGTCTCTTCATCCTTCTTCTATCCTTCTTTTCCTTCCAGTACTTAATATCTAGAAGAGCAGATTTCCCCCATTTCCATGGGCAGGAATTTCTCTTATGTTGTGTCCATCCTGTATTATCTCCGCTCCTGTGTTCAAGTCAGCCAGGCAACTTGATAGAGGAGCCCTGAGATATTAGAAATTAGGAATTACCAAGGGTTGAAATATATTGGCTTAACATTTCCAAAATATAAACCCCATTACATCTCTGTCCTGGTCTTGCATGCAGGTACTGCTATAAAGCCCCTTACTAAGTTTCCAGGAATATAATCTTTTCATAATGCTGCATTCTGTAAATCACATATCATGGTGGTTGTGGGTCCAGGTGTTGAAACTATGAAGGGTGCACCTCGGTAAAAAAAATCATAAACCAAGAATTTGCAAAAACTCCTTTAATTATCATTTAGTCCTCAGTCCTCAGGCCACTCCATGTGAACTTCTTTACCCTAAGTTCCCCCTTATTTCAGCATTTTAGTGCCAGATGACTTGGGCCCTTCTATTGTGTCAAAGTCCCCTCAACCTCCACCACAGACCTTCTCTCCTCATGGTGGCTTCTACCTAGACCATCATTTGAAACTAGATCCTTAGTTTATATGGATGTTTCATGGAGACTCTCTTACTGCCAAAGTTAAAATTTACTTATTTTTTATACATGACCAAAGCCTATTAACAATATTCTGCTTTTCCCCAAATTGGCACTTCTTTTGCTCCTAAGATTACACCACTCACTTTTTAATCCAAAGGACTTTTTTCTTCATAAACCATGAGTTTTCTACAAGTTTTACAGTCCTGCCTCCTACCATCCACACTCCAGTTTCACCTTGATTAACAAGCTCAGCAAACTACAGCTTGTGCAGGCTGACTTGTGAGCTCCTATAGCAAACCAATGCAAAAACAGAAATTCAGGTCAATAATAAGGAAAAATACACCAAATGCCAAGAGAAGCTTCTACAAAGTGTGATTGTCTGCTTCACTCTGCCAATTGGCTGTGCCCTTCCCGAACATGAGAACTTCCTGGGATGTGATCCATCACCCCAGCTGTCAATACACGGTTCTCCCGTATCATACTAACTTTATATTATTTACAAAGTTTGGTCTTCTCTCATCTTTTTGGTAAATGTTCTTCTTCAGTGCCCGAAATCTTATAGCTTCCCTTCTTACCCAGGAGAAGATCTTTAACTTTATTTATGTTCCATGTTTACTTGCCTCTGCCCTGACTCTCTTACACACACACACACACACCCACACACACACAGGTACAGCACCCATGCACGTACACAAACTTATGTGCATACACACCTTATGCACACACAAATGCATGTAAGCCCACACATACATACGCTCACACATATGCTCACACACAAACATATACTGAATTGATGGTAATCCTTGGTTCATGATGTTTTCATTATTGACCCATGCAAGGCCATCTTTTATCTATACATCTATATGTCAATCTTAGACTTTTCAAATTTCTATTGTTGGCAGTTTGCCAAAGAACTCGCGAAGTAGAAACACTTTAGACTCTTTTGTTCCACCTACCTCAAATCTACATATTCACTGATAACCCTTCCCTACCCCCTTCAGCTCTGCTAGCCAAGACTAGCACAAAGGGCAGCCAGGAACGAGTAATGATTTTTTTCAAGTATATATTTTTTTTTAACAAAATCTTAATCTAAAGGGAAATTACCTTTGGCAAAATTTCAAGGATGAGAAAACATGTGAAGTAGGATATGGAAGTCATTGGGAGCTTCGTCTTTGCCTGTGAAACCCTACCATATACGTGTGATCCCCCAATCCTTGTCTGTGCAGCTAGTTTTGCTTCTGAGTATTCTTTTAGTAACCAAACCACACCAGAGGCAATGCCATTTACTATGATAAATCAATGAGTGCAGCTATCATTGTAGAGCAAATGGAGACTTTCAAAAAATCATCATAGCTTTGTTCTCCCCAGGCCCACCTCACTTCAGTCTTTCTCCATCCTTCCTTTATCACATCTCCCCAAAGCTGCCTTCTAGAAGCTTGAGGAACAGTAGCCGCCTATGCCACCAGGCTTCCACCCTCTCCTCCATCCACAAGGGATGGGAATGCTGAGCTCAGAGCCCCAAGATATGCATGTTTTATTCATGCTTGCCGCTTTGGTAAGGCAGAAGCACTGCATGCTGCATTTTCTCAGTACAGTGTTTTCATGTGTCTTCATGTGGAGTGGGAAGTTTGAGAGAGGGAAGGCAACAAAGACTATGTGCCGAAGGAAAAATACTTTGTATGTTTTGTCCAATCAAGGAAGAACACACCATTTTTAGTTTTCCCCTCACACTTCTAAAATACAGCTGGCTGGGATTCTCTTGTAACATACCATGAAGTATCTTGGTACTTAATGAAATGAAATTTGAGTATCACAGAGAGGAAATGACAGGCCAAAAAACTGCCATGAAACTACATTAAAATGTACTTGGCGTACATTTGAATTACCCCTGTTGAATTGCAAAAAGAGTGCAGTGATAGAGTTGCTGGAATTAAAAGAACAGAATGTTGCCAAGGTTGAAACTATCAAAGGCAATTTAGTATGTCTTTTTTTTCCCCTGTGAATAAATGAGCTGATTTTTTTTCCTTTTAGCATAAAATGCTAATATATATATATGCATATAATCTTCAACTGGATTGTAATTTCACACCTACATTATATGAAGACACTTCATTATTTGTTTCCATTAAAGCAAATTTTAATTCCATTAAAGCAAAATAAATATCTTCATCAGTGACTTTACCACAGTGTAATTTTTCTATGCAAAATATCGTAGCGCCAACTGCAGGTCTCCGAGATTAGTGAATTGGACACTGATCATCATTGCTTGTTGTAAATCCATCGTTAGTTGTAGAGGACTCAAGTTAAGCTAGTCCTGATTATCGGCACAATAGGAATATTCTTTAACAAATTTGTGCCCACAGTAGGTTGAAGTTACTGGACTGAATTGGAGGAAGGAGGGACGGTACTGACATCTCTGAAACTCTCTACTAAGGTTGCTGTTTTAAATATATTATCACACTTAACTCTTATAAAATCCGATGAGTTAGCTGGTATTACTCCTATTACATTCAGGAAGAAACTCAAGTTTGTCTAACTAATGTCATAAAAACAGTTTGAAACACCCGTATTCATGTTCGTTTCACCTCATCATGCTGCTTATAGGTTCTACATTTACATGGCACTCTAAATGTTTAATGAAAGAAATAGAAAAAAATAATGTAGCCCACTGTGAGAAACATTTTTATTCTTTAGGGGAACTGTCACAATTACCTAGAGTCAGGCAGAATTACTACCAATGTTTATTCAGAAGTTCTCCTTATTGCACCTATTTCATGATCTCTTCAGGAACCATGGCCGTCTTCTCCACGGAAGTGGGCATCAGACTGAGATGTGGTCTCTCTTTCTGGATAAGAATGGGGTGGGGGCAGAGATAAACGTCACTGGAAATGCCCTTAAAACAGCATAGATATAGAATGAATTATTTCTTTCTAAATAAGGTATAGTATGCAATCAGCAGACCCCTTGGGTTCACTATCATAGATTTTTTTCTGCCCTGAAGTATAGATAGTTTACTTCATTTGTACTCCAGTAAATTTAATATTTGTATGTATTTGTGTTTGTATATATTGAACTCGCTATCTCTCTGTCTCTCTCTCCATATATGGATGTATATGGATGTATGTATGTGTAGACATAGATCAATATTTATAGGATAGATATTATATCTCATATAATAGATAACACAAATATCATATACACTTTGTTTTGGGCTGAATATGTCCTCCCAAAATTCATATATTGAAGTCCTAACCCCCAGTACCTCAAAATGTGACTGTATTTGGAGGTAGGGTCATTGTAGAGATAATTAGTTAAAATGAGGTCATTAGGGTGGGCCATAATCCAATATGACTGGTGTCCTTATTAAAAGAGGAAATTAAGACACATGCAGAGGGAAGAGCTTGTGAAGACAAAGACAGAAGACAAATGAAAGAGAGAGGCCTCAGAGAAACCAACTCTGCCAACACCTTGATCTTGGACTTCTAGTTTCCAGAATTGAGAGAAAATAAATTCCCGTTGTTTAAGCCACCCAGTCTGTGGGTACTTTATTATGGCAGCCCTAGCAAACTAATACACATGTAATAGAAATATAATACAAATCAGCCCAGTGAATCCCAATCCCCAAACAGTTAGTGTTTTTATAAAGAACAATAAAGGGTTAAATAATACAAAACAGCCAAATATCGTGAATTTTTACAAAGGCACTTTCTAGGGCCTGGATGCCTTTGGCTCATCACATGTTATGCCCAATCTCCTACATAGTGAATATTTGCATTACAGAGTCACAGCAATAGTTGATTTGCAGAAACATGACCCTGGGGCACTTTATTATTTGCAGTCATGAAAGAAAAGATTCAATCATGTATAGTCTATTATACTTACGAAAGCAAGAAATGGATTATTATAGAAATGTTTGCAAGTTGGAAAAAAATGGGTGTTCGAGTTCACTAGAAAGCCAGTTTACTCAAACAGCTTTTTCTGCCTAATTCTGTGTTAGGTGGAGCAGACTTTACTGAAAACAAACCTCATACTTACTTCTATATTTGAACAATAATACTCATTTACATACTTTGCATTTCCAATGGGCTTTACCATCTATAAAGGACCTTTTCGAGCATTGTCTCCCCTTCTGTGAAGCCTTCCCGGGCTCTGCCGGTAGATGCAGCACTATTTGATCTCACATCACTCAGCTTTCCCTGTGTTAGAGCTTTCACTGTGCTGTAATGTAGTTTGTTTACTTACACGTTGATCTCCTCAAAGGCAGTGACTAAACCTGTTCAGAGTTCTGTCCCGAGGGCCCAGCAGAGTTCCTGGCACACAGCAGGTGTCCGGTAAATGTTTGTGGAGCTTCTTACGCCTTCCCAGAAATATGGACTATTTTTACAGCTGAAGAAGCTGAGATCCAGAAAGTTTCATTGACAAGTAGGATTAGAGAGAGACGTAAAACTCAGAAGTTGGGCTAGGGGAGGAAATGATATGGGAGCATTGATGGGCAGTCAGAGGCTGGATCATCTTAGGTGTTGAGATTTTGTTCTAACAGAGATGGAAAGCCATGGATGATTTTAAGCAGATGTGTGATATGATTTCATTTCCATTTTTAAATTATGCTCTGGCTGCTAAGGGAAGCAATGAAACTAATTAAGAGGACATTGTAGGCACCGTAGGGAGAGAGATCAGTGGCTTGGACTATAGAAGAAGCAGCTGAGATGAGAAGATGTACATTGACGCTAGATAAATTTGGAAGAAAAACTGGCAGGGTTTCCTGATGTTTTGGACACGAGGGGGTTATTTATTAATTTGACAAATATTTATTACCTGTTCTGTGTCAGTCACTATCTTATTTTATTTTTTTGAGGAAGATTAGCCCTGAGCTAACATCTGCTGCCAATCCTCCTCTTTTTGCTGAGGAAGACTGGCCCTGAGCTAACATCCATGCCCATCTTCTTCTACTTTATATGCGGGATGCCTATCACAGCATGGCCTGACAAGCAGTGCCATGTCCGCACCCGGGATCTGAACCGGTGAACCCCGGGCCACCGAAGCAGAATGTGCAAACTTAACCACTGCACCACTGAGCTGGCCCCTGTCAGTCACTATTTTAGACACTGAGCATATATGACAAAAACCAGAAAAGGTACCTCTTTCAGGACCTGCAGTTTAGATTCTGGTAGGGTTATACAGGCAAAAGTAAACAAATAGATTAAAAATCCATAATGGCTTTTGCCATAAAGAAGATAAAGCAGGTGGTGATCCTAACAGGCCACTTTAAATTTTGTGGCCAAGGAAATTCCCATGGGTACTTAATTAGAGAGCGGAATGACAAGAAGGAATCAGCCATCTAAAGATCTAGGAGAAAGCATCCCATGCAGAGGAAATGGTTATTGCAAAAGTCCTGAGATGGGAACAAGCTTGGCATGTTCCAAGAATAGAAAGAAGGCCAGCATGCCTTGAGGGAAGGGAAAAAGTGGGAGGGTCATTTGAGATTAGGTAGGTTCAAGCGTCAGTAGGGGGCAAGATGTGATGTGGAGACTTGTGGGTTACCTTGAGGAGTATAGCAGGAAGCTATTGTGAAATTTTAGTCAATTTTTAAAAATAGTCACTCTAGTTACTGTGTAGAGAATGGATTGTAGGAAGCCAATATGGAAAACAGTGATCTGGGCAAGACATGATGTAGGCTTGGACCAAAATGGTAGTGGTGGAGAGGGAGAGATGCACATCGATTCAGAATATGTCTTGGAGGGGAAGTAGATACGAGGAGTAACAGATAGAGGTTATTCAAAGAAAACTTGTAACTTGTGGCCTTGGGCCCCTGTACAAATAATGATGCCATTTAGAGATGGAAAATTGGCAGAGGAACAGATTTGGAGATGAGAATCAAGATTTCTCTTTGGACAGGTGTCTATTAAACACCCAAGTTGTGGTGTCAAATAGACTGATATTAGAGAAAGAAATCGGGAAAAAAGATGTGACTTCCAGTTTCTGGTTTGAGCATTGAAATATTAAATGTTAAGTTGAGATACCTATTAAACATCATATTGGACATACTAGTGAAGCATCCTAGCTTACTTACATGTTGATCTCACATGTAAGACCATTTTACCTTAGACAAATCAAGGCCAAACAAAACTAAAAACCCACACCCAATATTTATGAGTGAGGAGAGTCACGCCATCATGACCTCCCATTGGTTGAGACATAGTTGCAATTCCTAGTACATAGTTGCCAGAGAGGGGCGTGTGCTCATGGAGCCCAGATAGATGTACCATGCTAAGAGAAAGGGCACACAGCACAGGACATGCATATCGTACAAGGATTCTGGAACAACTCACTTCTAGATTCTCTTTCCCCCACATTTCTAACTTTTCTCGAAACCATCTCTTGACTCCTAATCCTTGGGAGCCTTTCCCTCACATTTTCCTCCTTGCTTTGTGCTCTGGTAGAGACAATAGATATACTCACGTTTTCCACCAATT
The DNA here is from genome assembly GCF_021613505.1 of Equus quagga. Taxonomy (NCBI): domain Eukaryota; kingdom Metazoa; phylum Chordata; class Mammalia; order Perissodactyla; family Equidae; genus Equus; species Equus quagga. The sequence goes on along the minus strand of NC_060267.1, from coordinate 23,115,125 downwards.
CCACTGTTTAAGACATCCTTTGGGAACTATAATTAAGCTGCAACACTTAACAAGTGTTAGCTTTAACTACATTGGAAAAGAATTTATTGTAGATTACTTGTGTGGGCTTCGGGGGAAAATGTTACTCTTTATTCCAATATTTTTTAATATAGACCCACATTCAACACACAAATCAATGGAAATACTTATAAAGATAACATAAACCACTACTTTTACATTTTAAAAATCGTCCTTTGTTCAATTTTATGAGCTGCTTAACTCTGCAGTCACGTTCCTGATGTATGTGCTAATGGTGTGCTTTCCCATACATTATTTAAAGCACCGTATTCTCCTTATTTCAGATTCAGATTCAGTGTCAAGCCCCTGTTATGATCTGAGCAAGGTGTTTTGATGCTGCCTTATTTAATCAGCTCATAGACTCAGTGAAATAGTACTGTTCCCCATTTTGTACATAAGGAAACATAGGCTGAGAGTGTCCACAACTTGCTCGACATCATGTAGTTAGTAAATGGAGGAGCTGATACCCGTTCCCTTCTTTTGAATCGTGATCAAGTTAGCTTGGTTTAAAAATTAATTATGCCACCTCAGCCTACTATAATGTCTATTCTTTCAGCTTGCTGTTTATCCAATTTACTGAATCACATGCTGGGATTTTGTAGAAATATTTACTTTTATTCACTAATAATTTTCACATTCCAAGAATATAAAGTGTACAGCAGCTAATGGCTCCCAGTTCTCTATCTCCACTCTGGCTTTTGCCTGAGCTTCAGATTTATGAAAGTTTCATAAGAGCAAGCCCTCTGTTTTTTTACCCTTATATTTTCAGTTTCCAGAACAGCAGACACTCAATAAATATGTACCAAATGGATGGTAAAGCTGCATTGTTTACTGGATATCTCGTCTTGAATGTCCCAGAGAATCCCAAAGGGAACTCGTTATTTTCCCCTCAGTTCTGCTCTTTCCTCCTCTTTCCCTCTCTCCTCCTCCATTTCTCTTTCTCTCTCTGTGTCTCAGAATGGTACTATCGTCACTTTAGTTTCATTTTCTGTTCATTACCTTTCCATTCAATAATTCAAGTCCTGAAAATTCTTCCTTTTCCTAACTGAGGAATCTGTCCATTATTTGCTATTCTCTCTGCCATTTCCCCAGTTCAGATGATGACTGTTTTGCTGTTGAAATACCACCACAGCTACCTAATTTATCTTCCTGCCTACATCCTTGCCCCCTCTTAACCCATTCTTCACTCAAAAGCCAGAATGAAATGTCTGCCTTGTTTAAAATCTGTCCATGGTTCCCCCTTAAGATGGCTCTTAGGATAACTTCCAGAAATTTTAATAGGATTTCAAAGTTGATATTATGAAATTTCTACCCGTGCCTTTAGCTTTATCCCTTGTCACTTCTCACCTGCAATTCCCTTGACACTTTTTGCTCCAGCCATAATGAAGGTCTTTAGTTCCTAGATGGCTTGACACTGTCACTTGTCCTTGGATCTTTACACATTTTATCCCCTCTGCCTGGAGCACTTAAAACTTTTTTTAAAAAATTGTGAAATGAAACACACACACAGAAAAAGATTAAACATAATGTCCTAAATAATGAGTAATTATAAAGTAAACACCTGTATATCCTCTACTAAGTCAAGAAATAGAATACCAACATCCCAGAGGCCCTCCGTTGTCTCCTTTATATTATAGCCTCCTATCCCTTTCCCCCCGCGCCCAAGTTAACCACTGTTCAGACTTTGTGGTGATTATTTCCTTGCTTTTCTTTATAGTTTCACCAATTCATGAGATGCATGAATTCCTGCAGTGAATTCCTAAACAGTATGGTTTAGTTCTTTTTAAAATTTATATAGTCATGCTCTATGTTTTCCTTCTTTTGCTCATACTTATGTTTGTAAGGTTTATGTATATATGTGTGTGTGTGTGTGTGTGTATATATATATATATGTATACTTTAGTAAGTATCTCTAGTTATGTGAGCATGTCAAGTTCCTCAACAAAATTGGAATTTTACTGCAATTTCATTGAAACTATAGATCAATTTGTGAAGAATTAACATTTTAACAATTTTGAAGTATCTCTTTCTTGAACATGGATGTGTTTCCCTTTATTTAGGTCTTCTTTAATGTCTCTCAATAAATTATATAGTTTTCCCAATAGATGTGTTGTTTGATATATTAGTAGGCATTGGTATTTTGGGATATTATTATAAATTATAGTTTTTTTTATAGTTTCATTTTCTAACCTTTGTTGGTACATAATAAAATTAGATTTCATATATTAATTTTGGATCCAGCAAGCTTACTAAATTCTCTTACTAATTTTAATGATTTATGTGCAATTTATTTTGAATTTTATTATAATCATAGCTCCTGTGAATAATGACAGTTTTGTTTTGACTTTTTGCAGTGCTTTTATATCTTTTTCTTGCCTTACTGTGATGGCTAAAACCACCCATACAGCACTGTGTGGACTGAGGAGAGTTGAGCTGTTCCTGATTTCAATAATGTCTTTATTAAGGGTGATATTTGCAGTGGGTTTATTTGTAGTTTGACTTTATTAGCTTAATAAATTTTCTTTCCATTCTTAGTTTGCTTAGAATTGTATTATGTATGGATGTTGAATTTCATAAAATGATTTTCTGCATCTGTGGAGATAATCATATGATCATATATATTACAGTTAATGTAGCGAATTACATTGGTTTTCTTATTATCTTTTTCTTAAAAGTTTTTTTGAACCTCAGGTACACAGAATTAGATTAACCGTAATTCTTGATTCAGAACACTATCTCATCTCTAGTTCATTCATGCTTACATTACATATTCACTTAATTATTTTTGTTAACTATTTTTAATAATACGTTAAGTATGTATAGCACTACCATGCAAGGCAATTGCTATATCACTCACAGTAATTGACATTTACTCACACAGCTTCCATGTCATTCCCTGCCTAGCCAAGCAAAAATAATTCTGTAATCTTTTATTTTCTTTTTAAAACATTTTATTATATCTTTCTTTTTTATTTGTATTTACGAAAGGGCATCATGGTAGCATTTATTTTTTGAAGTAATATTATATTGTTAAAACTTACTCATATTATTGCATGCATCTACAATTTATTTGTTTAGACTATTGAATAAAATTCTATTGTGTGATTAGAACACAATTTATTTGTTTATTCTCACTTGGAAGAACATTTGGGGTGCTTCCAAGTTTTTGTCCTTATTAACAGTGCTTTTATGAACATTCTTGTTTGTTGATTAATTTGTTAATATTAAAAGAACCTGCATAATCTGGCATGAACACAACTTAGTACTGTTTTGCTTTTCATATATTGTTGGATTCAATTGCTAGTATTTAGAATTTCTGCATCGAAGTTCATATGTAATATTGGCCTTTATTTTTCTTTTCTTACATTGTCCTTGTGGATATATCCAGGTTGTGCTGGCATCATAGACCAAATCAGAGATTGTACACTCTTTTTGTTCTTGGGAAGCATTTGTATAAAACTGGAATTATTTATTTTTTGAGTGTTTGGCAGAACTCAATGAAGGCATTTGAGTCTGGAGGTTTTTTCTGTGAGAATATTTTCTTTATAAATGATTCATTTTCTTTCATTGTTATAAGATGATTTATAGTCACATTTTAATTTTTGTCTTAAGTTTTATTTTGATGAAATATACCTTTCTTAGCATTTATCCTGTTTTGTCTACATTTTCAGATTTATTGCCATAAACTTGTTCTCAGTCTTCTCTGGGTATCTTTAAGGGCTGTAGAATTTGTAGCCCTGGTTCCTTCTTCATTCTTGATATTAATTATGTGTCTCTTTTTTGCTATATCATTCTTTATAGTTTCTCACTATCAATTAGTTTTTTCAAAGAACTAACCTTTGTCTTTGTTGATCCTCTTGAGTGTATATTTTTTGTCATTAATTTCTATTCTTTTTTCCCCTTGTTTTCTACATTTTTTACTGTTTCTTTTTCTAATATCTTAAAATTAATACTTAGTCCATTACTTCGCGGGTGCTTCCTTTCTAAGATATGCACTTAAGTCTCTCGTGTGTTATTTTAGTTGTATATCAGTGTTTTTCAACATTTTGAAATTTGTGAAGACATTTTATGATCATTTGTGTATGGTCACTTTTTGAAAATCTTCTGATGTGTCTGAAAATGTATATCCTGTTTTTTGAAAGTACATAGTTCTCTATGTGTCCTCTGGGTCAAGTTTATTAATTGTATTCAATTCTTCTATATTTTTACTGGGGTTTTGTCTGCTTGTTTCAGTCACTTAGCGCTGTGTGTGGGTGTATTAAAATGCCCCAGTGATGATGGAGTCTATATCCTTTTATTGTGCTCACGGTTTATTTTAACATTTTGAGGCCATCTTAATGGTGCCCAATTTCAAAATTGTTCTATCTGTTGTTTTGTAGTGAGTCTCTTTATCTCTGGAAATGCTTTTTGCCTTTAAAGTCTGTTTTGTCTGATTTTAATACAGAAATATCTGCTCTCTTTTGTTGGCTTACGTATCTTTTTTTCCATTTGTTTGCTTTCAAATATTTCAGATCTTTATGTTTTAGATGTCTCTTATAAGTACATATAGATTTTTAAAAGTACAATCTGAAAATCTTTTTCTTTTGACTAGAGCCTTTGGCCCATGAACATTTAATGAAAATCTTGATATATTTGGCTTCAAATCTACCATCTAAATTTGTGCTTTAATTTTTACCCTTTTTCGTTGGATCAGTATTTTTCCATTATTTCATTTATTTTCCCCTAGTCCATATGAAAGTTATAAACTCAGCCTTAATTCTGTTAGTGTTACTGCAAGAATTTTGAGAAATGCATTCTTATAAAATCTAATATTAACATCTTTTTCCCTATTTCCTTTCTTTTCACTTTATTCTTTTCTTCGTCCATTACCTTCCACCTGGGATCATTTTCTGTCATTACTTCTGCCTGAAGTAAATTATATATTATTATTCCTTTAAGTGTAGGTCTGTTACAAAACCCCTGAGTTAGTGTTTGAAAATGTCTTAATTTCACATTAATCTTGAGGAACATTTTTTTTTTTGAAATATTTTTTTTTTTAAGATTTTATTTTTTCCTTTTTCTCCCCAAAGCCCCCCAGTACATAGTTGTATATTCTTTGTTGTGGGTCCTTATAGTTGTGGCATGTGGGACGCTGCCTCAGCGTGGTTTGATGAGCAGTGCCATGTCCACGCCCAGGATTCGAACCAACGAAACACTGGGCCGCCTGCAGCAGAGCGCGCGAACATAACCACTCGGCCACGGGGCCAGCCCCTCTTGAGGAACATTTTGCTAACTATTGAATTCTAGGTTGGAATTCTTTTTTGCATTTAATGTACTGAATATATCATTTCACTGCCTTCTCATTTTCATTGTTCCTGTTATTCTAAGTAGTTCTATAGGTAGTCTGTCCTTTCTCTGTTGCTGCTTTTGAGATTTCCTCTTTGTTTTTGGTCTCTTTCTGTTTTACAATGATATGCCTAGATGTGGATTTAAATATATATGTATATATATTTATTATGTTAGAGATATATATATATATAAATATATCATGCTTGGGATTTCTTGTGATTATTGAATCAGTGGACTGACTGGTTTCATTCCTCAGTTTTGGAAATTTCTTAATTTCTCTTTTTTTCACACATTGCCACTGTGCTGTCCTCTCCCACTTCTCTTTCTGGGTTGCCAGTCAAATGCATGTTAAACCTCCCACTGTATCCTCTCTTCTCTTATGCTCACCTCTGCTTTTTCCCTTATCATCTTGTCTTTCCATGCTGTGTTCTTAATAGGTTCTTCTGGTCTGTTTCTAGTTAATTAGTTCTCTCTTTAATCTTCCGTTAATCCTGTTCTTAATTTCAGTCATTATTGTTATTTATAGAATTTCTTTTTTTTTTTCAAATTTGCCATGTCATTCTTAAAGTTTTTAGCTCCCTCTTGGAATTTTAAAGCACAAGGTTTATTTTTTTGACTTTTATTTCTTAGAACATAGTATAGTTGTTTAACCACCTATGTTCGATAATTCTAACATCTGAATATTTTGAGCGGGTGTTATTTCTACTGGTTCTCACTCTGGATATCATGTCTCCTTGCATATTTGGGCATCACTGGCTCTATCATCGGCATTTTGGATTTGAAAAACACTTTATAGGAATAATATGAGGCTTATAATGATGGTTTCTTTCTTCACAGTGGTTTTTTGGTTCTTCTGCTAGGTAATTCAGGTCATTCTCAATATAAATTCAAGGCTTGAGATATCATGAGCTACCCAGAATGAAGTAATAAAGCTGGGATGAGAGTCCGGGCAAGGGCTACTTTATTCACAGTTCACCGTGTCTTAAGGGTGTAGCCTTTCATGTTCCCACCTTAAAGCCAGCGGTGATTTATCAGAGTCCCCACCCTTGTGGGTGTTTAGGTTTTCATGTTGAATCACGAACTGTTCAAGGTTGTCGTGTCAGAATTGATTGGCAGACCTCTTCCAAGCAAAACCGGCTTTGATTGCAAGGCTTACCTCGCTGGAATATCTTTCTTGTATGTTTTATCCCAGCACTTCCTCACTATCTTGTTGGCTCTTGAATGCTTGTAAAGAATATAGTTTTCATATTTTACCCAGACTTTTTAGGTTTTCAGGAAAGATTTGATCTAAATTTCCTAGTTCCCTGTTACCTGAAACTGAATTCTCAAATTACACGCACTCTTCATCTGCTCAATTTTTCTTGTTCTTTAGGACTTGATGTAGATAGACATCATTTCTTCAGTAAAGCCTTCCCCTCAAATATTGTTTAAATGGTTTTCCTTGCTTTCATAGAATATCATCCTTCCCTATTATGGCACATATTCTCCGTTGTAATTTACACTTGTTTGTATACCCCCGTTAGTCAGCAAGCTCCTTGAAGACAGGGGCTATAGCTATTTTTTGATGATTTAATCATTATTATCCAGTACAATTCAGGGCATACAATAGACATTAAATACATATCTGTTGAATAAATCAATTAACATCCTGTAACCTTAGGGCACAAATGAAATAGTATGATTTGAAAATAAGTTAATCCATTTTAAATATACACATACAGAAATATTATTTCTTTTTTTTTTTCCTGCTTTATTTCCCAACCCCCCTGTACACAGTTGTATATCTTAGTTGCAGGTCCTTCTAGTTGTGGCAGGTGGGATGCTGCCTCAACGTGGCCTGACAAGCGGTGCCATGTCCGTGCCCAGGATCCGAACCCTGGACCGCCGCAGTGGAGCACGCGAACTTAACCACTCGGCCACAGAGCCGGCCCCAAAAGAAATATTATTTCTATATTCATTGAAACTATACTAAACAAAACAGTGATATCTGTAGATATTTATTGAGCATTAGTGTATGAAGAATGCTGTACTGTAAGTGGGGCACTGAACCTCATTCATAGACTTGTGAGAAAAGCTAGCCATGAAAGTAGTTCTTTATATATGGTCATGGGTTTGACTCCACCAGTGAAACAGGCTTGAACTTTCACATTGCTTTAAAAATAAATGTGAAGAAATTACAGGTTAGAAGAAATGTGTATGTTTTGCGACATAGCATCTATAAATTGAAACAAGTTGAGCATAGGCAAGAGGGTGAAGCATTAATTAATGAAGCAGTTCCGCGTGGAGTATATTTGCAAAGATTGTAAATACATAAGAAGAAGGGCTTTTAAATTGATTTTTGTATCTCAAATGCTAATATAATTGTATATAATAACACTCAGTAAACATTTCTGGAATGGAGGATGAGAAGGAGAGGGAAGTAAGGAGGAAGCAGGCAAACAGTGGGTTCCGTTTTTACTAGATGTGGGCTTTTTATACATATGTGGCTATAAGAACTCAACCCAATTGCAATTCTGTCCTCAATGGTAATTCTTGCAATAGCTGAAGACAAAGGCATGTTTTTCTAGTCATCTGTGGAGTCATAGGATTAGTTCAATCCTGGATCTTACTGACAAATGCAACTGGTTTCAACTTGATTAGAGTATCTTTTAAGACAGGAGCTCTCAATTGATCATCGTACATCACATGTGATCTTATCATCTGGATTGTTATCTTTTGTCCTAAATACTGTACTTCTTTTAATTCTGCCTGAAGTTGCTTTAGGATATTTTGATAGTCATGACATACTGTGTATTCAAATTGAGTTTATTGTCAGAATTACCTACATTAATATAGGCCTCTCCATTTTTCAATCCTAGTGTAGAGTGTTTAATTTGCCCCTGTTAAATATATTTTCTTATTTATTTCTAGTTTTAGACTATCATTTCCAGCTTCTCATGATCTTCTTGAAATGTGTGATTTTGTCATTCAAGGTGTTATATTAGTCAGCTCTTTTTTTTTTTTTTTTTTGGTGAGGAGGATTGGCCCTGAGCTAACATCTGTTGTCAATCTTCCTCTTTTTGCTTGAAGAAAATCCACCCTGAGCTAACATCTGTGCCAGTCTTCCTATATTACTCAACTTTTTATTAGTCAAAAATTTTATGAGCATACTTTCTTAATGTTTATCTAAATAGCTGATAAAAATGTTGATCAGAACAAGGTTGAACATGGACCTGGCAACTTGACACTCCTGCTCCCCTCCAGGCAGGCATCATGCCTCTTGCTGTTTATCCCTTTTAGGGAATGGTAATTCAACAAGTTACAACTCCACCTGCAGCCTTAAGGATTAGTCTATCAGAAAATTGTATCAAATACACTGAAATTAATATGCTCCTTGGCACAACATTACTCTTATTTATCAAGATTAAACCCCTCATCAGAACAGGAATTGTTAACTTGTATGGCTTGCTCTTCTTGAACTCATTTTGGCTCTTAGTGATTTCCGTATTTATCCTAAATAGTCCTAATCTGTTCAATAAATCCATTATAGAAATTTTCCAATGGGTGACTGCAAATTTACTGGCGTATTGTTTTCAAAGGTATAGAATGTGACTTTGGAAATTGGGACATTTGATGCTCTTCACACTTTTAGCCTTTATTCCTCCATAAGTCTGTCAAAGCAGGTCGACAATGCCAGTATAACTTGCACTGCAGCTGCAGATGCAGTCATACATGCACACGTGCACACACTCGGACTGAAGACTGCTGTAAAAGCCATGGTTGCTATTTTACGCTTAAACTCTCTAAGCATCTGAGCTAGTACCTCATATGAGTTTGTCAAAATTTTAGTTTCAGAGCTTATTATTGATACCAAAAGACATAAGCCAGCTAGACGCAGATAATTTCTACTTTCCATCTAATAAAATAACACATTCTTTCTATTACCTTATTTAAAGTAATACCTTGAAATTATTTTGAATAGGAAATGCATGCACATAAAACAAAATTCAAGTCAGGTGAAAATATTTGGGGAAAAATGAATCTGCCAGTATATTACTTAGGATCGTGTTTAACTGAGAGTGACAGAAACCGAAGTGTAACAGTGGCTTAAAAAGACTCCACAAGTGGGCACCCAGGGCCATTATCACAGCTGCATGATAGATTTCCAGTCTCCTTGTATTTTGCTGCACTGCCATCTTTGGCATTCTAAGTCATGGACCAAGATAAATGCTGGAGATCCTGTTTGAATCTTCACATTCCAGCCCATGAGATGGAAGAAGGGAGTAATTAAGAGCACACATCTCTCTTTCTTTTTTTAAGATCACTTCCCAAAAGTTGCACATGTGACTTATGTTTATATCCTATTGGCCCAAATCTGGTTACATAGCTACTCTTGTTTGGTGCCAAGTGCCTGTGGAATAATCAAATGTTCTATGTCTATAGAAGACAGGGGAGCAGTTTGCAACAACTGGTGGCCTTTGCTGTCCCCCCCTACCCTTGTCTCCGAGTCACTCAGATCTTCTCCCTAGAAACTATTGGTATTTTTATATCATTTCATAAATTATATGTATGTGTACATTTATATATTCAATTATATATTTTACTGCTTTTTTGTTCACTGCATATAAATGTTATGGGAGTATATTATAGACACTGTTCTGCATAACTCTTTTCATTTAGTAATATCTTTTGGAGATTTTTCCACATTATATAGATGAACCATAATTTACTTAACCACTCCTCTATTGACACACATTTACATGTTTTCAAATGTTCTCAGTGAATATCTTTTTTACACCTATTTCACATTTGTATGAAGCTGAGTGTATGTTGCTAGAAATGTAGTTATTGGCCTAAAGGGAATGTATATTTTTAATTTTGATAGGTGTTAATAAATTGCTTTTCTGAGAAGAAGTATCAAATTGCATACTCATCAGTAATGCATGGCATTATCTTATAATATATTTTGTCAGACACTTTTACCATCACAGAATATTGTTCAAGTTTTTAATCCTTGCCTTTGACAGATTAAAAAAATGGTAATTCTTTGTAGTTTTAATTTGTATTTCTCTTATTTTGAATAAGATTGATAACTTCCTTTTGATTTGGCAATGGTGGGCTTTTTTGGTTTGTTTTTATTTTGTTTTGCTTTGCTTTTGCCGTGCAAAAATCTTTCTGTTGGGGCCGGCCCGGTGGCGCAGTGGTTAAGTTCGCACGTTCCACTTCGGCAGACCAGGGTTCACCAGTTCAGATCCTGGGTGCAGACATGGCACCACTTGGCCAGCCGTGCTGTGGTAGGCATCCCACATATAAAGTAGAGGAAGATGGGCACGGATGTTGGCTCAGGGCCAGTCTTCCTCAGCAAAAAGAGGAGGATTGGCAACAGATGTTAGCTCAGGACTAATCTTCCTCAAAAAAAAAAAAAATCTTTCTGTTTATGGCTTCTTGGATTTGTGTTATAATTAGAAGCTCTCCCCTGCTCTAAGATTATGAAAAAAGTTTTTTTGGCTTCCTCTGGTGCTTTTATGACTTCACTTCTTTGTTTTCAAGACTTTGATGGATCTTGAATTTCTTTGTTTTAGAGTATGAGGCAAGAAATCTGCCATTATTTTTTTTAAGCTGGCAGTCTAGTAGTCCTACCGTTATTTGTTGAACCAGCCGTCTTTTCCCCCACAGAAGGGAAATACTGTGATCATTATATACTAATCTCTGGACTTTTAGTCTTCTCTGGTGATGCATATTTTTCATCTTTCTGTCAGTACTCAACTATTTTAAATAGTGGAACTTTATAATATGTTTTAGTATCTGGAGGACTAACTCCCATTCATTTTTTTAAATTTTCAGACTTATCTTGGCTATTCCTCTTTAATTTGAATTTTAGAGTGAACTTATCTTACTTAAAAAGTCCTGTTGACATTTTTGTTAGGAACCTGTTCTCGGTTCACCAGCAGCTGTATCCCTTTCTCGCTTTTCTTGCTCTACATGTCATCAGAAATCCCTTTTCTGATATCTTGAACATTTCCTCAAGTCTTTTCTAATCATGTTTTTCCAATCAACTCCACATAATTTTTGAAATTAAAAGTTCTTAATATTCTTGGGTCAATCTTTGGTTCTGAATCCTTCTTGTGTCTTTTTGTACGTTATCTTTTCAATGATGGCATTATCAAATTTAGGTCAGATTAGAGCTAACGTCTTCACAGAATATGCAGAAATGAGCTTCTAGGTTATCATCTTGTATGATTCAAGGCCAGGCTCAATTAATCGGAAAGCCATACCTGAGAAAAGCTGGAGGGCTGGGGGGGTGACTGTGTTCATTATTACAGTCTAAGAGTTTACACATTTCTGAGGTTTTAAAAAATTAGATTAAATACTAAGTATGAGTGAATTCAAACCCTCTATTCTTTAAATTTAGTTACTTAAGGAAAACAGTTTTGGGCAAAACAAAGAAAGTAGTGCTGAGAATTGTGGATGGTAAAGTAAGAAGACTAACGGGAGTCCTTTTGGTGGACATTAGAATGAGCATTAAGGAAAAAAAGTGGTAGGATCAAGAGAACAGAACTCTCTATCCTCCACTATTAGCTTACATTCTTAGATGGGAAATGATCGTTTAAAAGAAATGCATTACATATACAATGTACACAGCATTCATATAACTCCATATGTGCAGAGTCAAAACAATTATTAATGCATCTCTTTGTAGAAACTACTCGTACTCATCCTATATTAACTAGAAGTTTATATTGGGTAACAAAGAGGTGAATAAATGTGAGAATTATAAGATCGCTTTTTCAAGCTGAGTCACATAAAGCTAGCATGAATTTGTTCTTTTTTATCTTAACGACCTATGTATGAAGGTGGAAGTTTTGCTTTGCGAGTAGGGTAATGTAAACCTCACCATTTTAAGCCTATTTGTAAAAGATCTTAAGAAACATTTAGCTTTCCCTCTTGAGTAGAAATAAATAATAAGATATTCTGGGTTTTAGCTTTCTGTAATAGAATAGTACTAGAAATGTATGTTTTCTTAAGATAAATACATTTACTGCACGAAGGAGAGCTGGAAGCTGGCAGAATTAGATATTAATATGTCCACAGTGTTTATTCTCTTTTTAGAGAAGACAGTGTGCTTTTGCATTGAAAAATCTATTTCAGCTGCTTTTTTTTCAGCTTCTGTAAGTTAGTTTGGTGCATACCATGTTTGAAAAAGCCAGTTCAGAGAAGACATTTAGTGTCACCATTTAGACATGCCATTTTCTCCTGCTACAAGGAATTTAAGTGACAGCAATATATTTTGAACCATTTCTGAAAACACCCTTTTTCTTTTAATCTATATACAAACTCAATTAGCGTTCAGGTCAGTAAGTGGGAAGGCATTTATAGAATCAATCATTTTGGGTTAAGGAGTAGACACCCCGCAAGCTTACTAATGGAATGGAAATAATGCCGGGAGCCTCTCCAAACAGGAAGGGTCTCAATGGAGCAATTAAATATGTATGAAGAATGTTTGCTGAGAAGTTCAAACACATCAACCTGGAGTTTGTATTTTTGGTTTAATTTATTCAGCACCTTCCAATGAGCTGATGCTTGATGGTCTAAAAACATTCCTGGGCCTGCATATCCTGCACCCTGCGCAGAGCCTTGACTGACAGTCACTCAGAAACAGTGGTTATTTTTAATCGTCTCAAGACGTGCAGGCATAGGAGGAGGAATGGGAGTTTGGGATTAGTATTCAGGTACCCACACTGCCTCATTAATAAGTTTGGCTCTATTAAATGTATGTCAGACAAACTTCAGCCCATTTAATTGAAGGTATCAACATCAGCAAAACTTCTGTTTCTGCTCACAGCAGTGGTATTTAGGCCTTCAAATTGCAATTCACTTGTGTTATTGCTGTAATCTGTATCTTCAGATCATTACTTTCCTCTCTCACAGAGAAGTCTATGCAGTAGTGACTAGCTGCACTTTATGCCGTTAGCAAATAATGGAGCTATTATAATATTACTGATTAAATCAACTAAAAAAGTTTTTTCAGGAAAAAAGCAACAGAATAAGAAGGCAGCATTTTCTTCCTTGCTCCAATCTTTGTTTTGTTTTTGGGTTTTTTTTGGTGAGGAAGATTGGCCCTGAGCCAACATCTGTTGCCAATCTTCCTCTTTTTGCTTGAGGAAGATTGTCGCTGAGCTAACATCTGTGCCAGTCTTCCTCAATTTTTCTTATGTGGTATGCTGCCACAGCGTGGCTTGATGAGTGGCACTAGGTCCACGCCCGGGATCTGAACCCATGAACCCAGGCCGCCGAAGCAGAGCATGTGAGCTTAACCACTACACCACCAGGCCAACCCCGCCCCAGTGTTTTTTTAATTACAGAGAATGTAAAGATTTAATAGAGAAAGGTGGTTTTGTTTTTTCTGGGGGTTTGTATTCAAATGTATCTGGGACACTACTGATAACCTCTCATTGGACAAATTTGCTCATTTCTTATTCTAGGATGAAATCTGCAAGAAATGGAATTATCAAACAACTAGAATCCATACAAAGGGCAAGACAACCAAAGAGGGTCAAGATTTTGAGAGGGTTCTCAGTGACAGGATTGCTCTGGTAGATGTCCCAACACTTTCCCCATGACATATAACCTCATCCTAGGAAGCAGTGGTGTTACCGGGACGAGAGCTGGTACTCCACAGTGGTTGACAACTCTGATGGATGCACCACAAAGGCCAGACATTCATCTTCAAAATAGATTTATGACATTATTAAAGGAAAAGTCTAAAGCATCACCATAATTTAACTGGATATAAAATGAAAACAGGCCTTCCAAAATGGAAACCTGAAATCCCAGGGAGGCATTTAAAAGATGGTTACTATCTGTCATGGCCAATTTATGAGCTGTGAAAGCTCTGTGCTTTCAAAGTTTCTTTCAGGACACTGGCATTTAAGGCTTATAAGGCTGTCAGTTGGATGCTTTTCTTATACTGAAGAAATCCTAAGGGTGGTTATAAGATGATAGATTCAGCTCCCCTGAGACCTGGCATTTAATCATCTGTGATAGCAACTTAAGGCCAAGTGTGGTTTGACCACTGTCCCGATCACTGAGGAAATGTTTTATAGCTCATTCATTTATACGTAAGGTAGATTTTTAAAACTATATGTTGAATTAACTTATAACCTTGGACACAGAATACTTGGAAATAGAGTAGTTCCCTCTTATCCACAGGAGATGCATTGTAAGACCCCCAGTGGATGCCCGAAACCACGGATAGTGCCAAACCCTAAATACACTTTTTTCCCATACATATATAGCTGTGATAAAGTTTAATTTATAAGTTAGGCACAGTAAGGGGCTAACAACAATAACTAATAATAAAATAGGACAATTTTAACAATATGCTATAATCAAAGTTATGTGAATATGGTCTTTCTCTCTCGAAATATCTTATTGTACTGTACTCGCTCTTGTTATTGTGATGATGTGAGATGATACAATGCCTCCGTGAAGAGAGGAAGTGAGGAGAATGATGTAGGCATTGTTCCATAGCATTAGGCTACTGTTGACCTTTGGATGATACGTCAGAAGGAGGATCATCTGCTTCAGATAACTGAAACCACGAAAAGCAATACTGTGGATAAGAGGGGACTGTGGTACCGAATAATCCTATTACTGACGCTGAATCTACCGGCACTCCTAACCAATCTTTTAGCTGGTGACTCTGTACCCTAGGCGGCTGAAGAAAATGGTATTAAAGTCATTCACCTCTAGATAAGTAAAGCACAAACTTCCGAGGTCACAAACAGGTAGGTAACACAGTAAAACTTCCAGCATTAGCTTCTGAAAATGCTGATTAGGTCAGATCCCTCTCGGAAAACTTCACTCTCTGAGTGATGATACCCTGTCTAGAGATCATCCCCACTCCACCTAATTACCCCTGCTTCCAGCCTCATGACTTACAGGAAAAAAAAAAAAGTGCAGGCTTCTTACATAGTGTTCAAGGCTTTCCAGCATCTGGCTCTCCCCCCACTTCCTGTTTTCCATCTCTTGATGTTCCTCTACACCAGTTTACCCACGATGTGCTCACAAGTCCATAAGCTCACTGTGTGCGCCTTTCGAGTGACTTTGACCATGCTCCACCCTTGCCTAGAAGGCCTTTCCCCCTTTTCCACCTAGTAAACTTAATCTGTATTCAAAGATTTAGCTTAAATGCCATTTTTTATGGAGTCCTCCTCCATCCCTAGTATATATTCAGGGCTCCTTGTCTTCTTCTTCTTTTTCTTTTGCAAGGGAAGAAGATTCACCCTAAGGTAACATCTGTTGCCAATCTTCTTCCTTTTTTCTTCCTCCCCCCCGACCCTGCCAATGCCCCAGTACATAGTTGTGTATAGTTGTATGTTCTTCTGGTTCTTCTATGTGAGCCGCTACCACAGCATAGCTACGGACAGATGAGTGGTGTGGTTCCGTGCCCTGGAACCAAATTTGGGCCACTGAAGTGGAATGCACTGAACTTAACCAATAGGCCATCAGGGCTGACTCTTCTTGTGTTCATTTTCATATCCCTTGGTTTATCCTTACATTAGAGAATTGTTTCCTAGTATTTGAGTTTGCTTTTACATGGGCTTGGTTTACACTGGGATGGAACGCCTTTCCCAGCTGAATGACCTGGAGCAACTTTTTTGACCCTCTGAGCCTCAGTTTTTCCAAAGGGTGGTAGTAAGCACCTAACAGTGTTTGACCAAGAGTAGGCATTACAGGCATTAAGGAAATGTCAGGCCCACTCCTCTCCAGGAAAAATATTTCATCGTTCTGCAGCAAAATGAGAACGATAAAGAGTATGAAGATTTTATTGTTGCTGTTGTTGATAGTAAATACTTAGCAAAAAGAAGAGAATGACAACAATGAAGAAGAAGGAGAGGGAGAATGAGAACAAGAGAAAAACAGTTCTCTCTTTATTACCTCTAATTAAAAAAAATAATCACTGCTATTTGAAACGCAAATGTCTAAGAACCAATGCATTTTGAGCTATGGTATGTATCTAAATGGTATGTATCTAACATTGCCTTCCTTCTTCTTATAAAAATTACCCATGAAAACACAAGAAAGGGATGAACACGTGAGAGTTTTTTTAATTATTTTTTATTGAGAAATAATTGACATATAGTGTTGTGTAAGTTTGAGGTGTGCAATGTGTTGGTTTGATACCTTCATATATTGCAATATGATTGCTTTTTCAAAGCAATAACCAAACATTAGTGAATAGGGTGAGCATGCGCGGGCTGGGGAGAACATATTTGACCCAATTTATTTTTTTTTAATTGTACAATTAAAAATTAAAACATTCTGGTATTGGCCCCAGAATCAAAAGGCAGATCAAAGTGTCACGATAGATATTGCTGAAATTTTCACCGTATTTGGAAAGGATATTCAGGATGATCAACTTAAAATGTGGGCTTCTATGAATTATGCAAAGTTCACTCTACCCTAAGGAGGCAGCTTAAGGCAAGAAGCAGCCATCCACTCAACACTGAAGCCAGAAACTGGAGCATAAGCCTGTCAAGAGATGGAAAAAGCCTGGAAATGGAGAATGAACCAGATGCTGTTTTAAACATTTTGCTAAGAAGCCCGCAATTTTTTTTTCCTGTAAACAATGAGGTAGTGAAGGTAGGGTGGAGGGAGAGCTGCATGAGCTTCCCCAAGTTGGAGACCGCAGGGCAGAACTGCTGAATTTCAGGTGTTGGTTGGGAGGAGCTCCTTTTCCCACAGGCACATCTAAGTAGTGGGCTCCAGGGGGTGAGAAACTCGGATTGCCTGATTGGCGTGGTTGAGTCAGCAGGCAAGTGGTACGTTCTCTATGCTCCATATGCTCACTTCATACTGTTCTCACAGCCTCTCTGCAAGGCTGACATTGTTACTCATACTTCACACTTGGAAAATTTAGGCATAGAGACATTAGGTAATTAAAGCCATGCACTAGTTAAGCGGAACAGCCACAGTTCTATCCAATGTGACTTGAGAAGGTTCATAAAAGCCACTATGCTATAGTGACACCTCCCATACACACTTATAACACACACCACTTACAACATCTTAAAACAAAGATGAACATTGCAAAACCGTGAAGAAAGGTCTTGTCATCATTTGAGAAGCTTTGAAAATTATTGTTTTGGGAAAAAATCAAGTTTTACCCTCATTTATTTCCCTTTTCCTCATTTGAGAAAAAAAAAAAGGCTAAACATCTCAATTAAAGCAGTAACAACCACTATGAAGCAAAAAATTAAAAAATATATAGATTAGAATGGCATATGTCTGAATAGTTAAGTAAACTCAGAATTGTAACAGATTTCTAATCATAAAAAGAAAAATATCACAAGTAAAAAGATTGACATACTGACTACATAATATATGTGTATATATATTTACATATATATTCTTGACAGAAAATAGTTATAAACAAAATTTAAGATGATTGACACACTAGGAAAATATTTTCAAAGGAGAGGATTAATATCTCAATAGATAAAGAATTAATCGGAAAAACACTATGAAAATAGACAAAGTGTAGAAAAATGCATAGAAATGACTACTAATCATATAAAGTGAATGGGTTCATCATTGATCACAGAAATTCAAATGAAAACTACAAAAAACCATTTTCACCTATCAAATTGGCCTAGATTTAAAAATTTCTACCAGATAAGATAAAAATAGGCACTCTCATATCCTGCTGGTAAAGAATATCATAGGAATTAATCTTCCAAGAAACAAATTTTACGAGGTGGAAGGTATCCATGAAATAGTCATACACTCTGATTCGGTAATTAGTCTGCTTCTAGGAGCACACCTTAAGAAAGTACTGTGTGTTGACTAGGATCTATAATACTCATGTATTAGAAACAATTAAGCATCTAATAACAAGTCCAAATAAGTTAAATAAATTTCTGTCATGGAATATTACACAGCTATTTCGGATAGTATTTTTGAAGGATGTTAAAGTTTTCTGACAAAAAAATTTGCACAGTTTAACAGGTCAAAGTGTAAAAGCAGCATACAAACTTGGCAGGATCACAGTTTTATAGCACGCACACACATACACACACACACATATACATGCGTGCACAGCTATAGAGAAAATACTAAATGAAATACAATCAAAGAATTACAGAACACTGGCAGGAAACTCATCCATCAAATTACTGTAGGAGTAAATTTATTTTCTACTATACGCTTTTCTTTAACTTTCTATGAGCATTTTAAAAATAATTTTTAAATGGAGAATAAGTGTTGAAAAATGATTTTTTCAGTTTTGAGAATGAGGATTCATTACTGGACAATGATGATAGTGACAGGATTGTTGGTCAGTGAAGTGAGCTGTTAATCACCTGACTTGGAGAGCCAATGCTGACAATGCTTCAGATCCCCAAGGGCATTTTATACTAAATTATTCATATCAGTCATTTATAAATCCAGTGACATTACTGGAAACACTAGTTAGGGACATCATTTGTGGTAAGCACTTTGAAAAAGACTTTATTTTTAAATATATATACACACTCTCTCTGCAAACATGTATACACATATACGTACACATATAAAGATGTAGATATAATCTATGTAAACCTAAACTTAGATATAAATTTTACATATACACATATGCACATATATAACAAACCATACGTGTATTTTGAAAGGAATACAGCATTTTTTTCTGAATTTTCTTTTATTGCATTTCTACAGTTTTTTAAATTGTAGCCGTATCTAGACTACAGTATTTAAAACTCTATTGGTCAAATATATAGAATCTCGTTATTATATTTAAACTAGTTAGTACTGAATGTGGACCCAAAATGTCATGTTTTAACCTTTTAAATATGAAAAAGGGAAGAAGTATGCAATCACATATTTCAATAAAGCTAAATTTAATTTTCAGCCTCATCTCATTATTTATGATTTGATCAGAATCACAAGATGAAATTACTCTTATAAATAATACATGGGTATTTCATGTGGATTTCAATGTAGATTTATACAATGTGGAATTTTACTGCCTTATATTACTATGCATTCTTGGATTTTATACCACAAGTTATGGCCAGTAGTAATATAATGCATTAGAATTTAATATGATGTCACAAACCCCCAAAGAATTCACAGTACAATTAAAAAGTATAAAATAACATGGGCTTTTATTTTACTTGATTTCTGCTTCTGGAAATAGCATTATTTGAGATATAAAAGAAATGTTTCTATTTAAAAGATCAGTGCCTTTAAAGCATTTTCATTATCTTAAAAAATACACAATTGTTTCTACAGGCTATTGATTTTACCAATCCAAGTATGTGATGCTAATTTGTTTGGTTTTTAAGTCTTTTTCAAAAGGGTTTGAAACTTGGACATTATTTAGATAAATAGCCCCGTTCTACGCTTAGTCTCTTCCCATTTCCAGGTCTGTAACTAGGTCCTGATGTCCCTAGCAAATGACCCCTGTCCATTCTAGTTAAGCCTTCCTCACGTAAAGGAAAAAAACATTTATGAAATACTACATGCCAGATGCTTGTACATATGCTTCTTCATTGAATCCTCAAATAGCCCATGTGCTAGGTCATTTGAGAGACCACATCACTTGGGCAAAGAAGAGAGAGGCAAGGAGAAGATGATGTACACTGATGAGAATTTTGCTCTTTCCCACATCGGCTGCTCCAACCCAGATACCACTGGACTCCCAGGTCTCTGATTCTTCTCGATGAAATAAAACACATCATGCAGGAGAAACTTTTTGTTTTGCATTTTATTCTCAGAACAAAGAGATCTAATATGCAATAAGGAGGAAGTCCTTGAGAAAATACATTGTCTCTATTTTAAATAAAGTATATGTTGTGCACATGTGTTTTTGGTTGAGCCAGAATTATTTCTGCCGTAATATTTCTCAACTCATTGCTGTGCAGTGATAACTTTGTTAGTTTTTATAGTCTTCTTTAGAATAATTTGAATCCTGTATCTTTAGAATAAGTAGATTCAGAAAAACTGGGGATTATTTATATTTATTACCTGTATGGGAAGATAAAACATAATGTGAAATGGGGAGTTATTGGTCAAAGACTACAAATTTTCAGTTATGCAGAATGAATAAGTTCCGGAGATCTAATGTACGGCATGGTGACTTTAATTAATTGTATTGTAATTACTTGAAATTTGCTGAAAGAGTAGATCTTAAATGTTCTCACTACAAAAAAATAGCTGTGAGGTGATACACTTGTTAATTAGCTTGAGTGTGGTAATCTTTTCACAATGCATATTTATATCAAAAACATCTCATTGTACACCAAAAATATATACAATTTTTGTCAATTATACCTCAATAAAATAGGAAAAAAATTAAAAAGAAAATAAGTAAATTACATTATATATTGAAAATAGTTTGAATATTACCTTTTTTCATGAGAGAAACTTAATTATCTTTTTCCTAGGAATTTTCTTCTCTTGGGTTTGCTTTGATTTCAACTCAGTAGGTACCAAAGCGTTAGGTAGACATTTATGAACAAAACGCATCTGTAGCATAATATTTGATGCTGGACAGTACAAACCCTTTCAAAGCATAAAAGAACCTCCCTATTCATTCCATTAACTTTGTAAAAATGTGTGTTTATATTTTTGCTTCGACATTAGTTCTTGTTACCTTAGGCAATTATTGTCTATAATATATGAACAGGCATGGCCCCATTGAATAATGGCTGTTTTCTTTCTTACAATACTTTGAAAGACTTGTATGTCTTCTGGCTGATTATGGTGTTTCATTCACTTATGAAAAAAATTTTTCTTCTTCCCTCATGACATATGGTGTGTATACTAGGGAAATATTTTTAACATTAAAGCATCACTAGGGAAAAAAAAGATTAGAGTGTTTTGACATTTCTTTTATTTAAACTCTTACAGGAGAAAAATCAACCTTGTTAGATGAGAGAATCTATATTTATTCAAGCTCTTTTGAAGAAACATTAAAGATGGATTCAAAACATTTGTAATTACATTTTACCTTGGAAAGCTTTTCACAATTGAGTAGTCAATGCTTCTTTTAAGGCATCTCAATGGGGAAGATAGATTTCCTTGAGAATCACATATAAAATTCATGGAATTAGCAACTGTGTAGTAGTAGCTGTGCTCACAGGCTGCTGGAACATTGAGATGAATGTTGATAAATTCAGCTCCCTCATCCAGATATTTCATCAGACTGCATTTTCCAATAGGGGAGTCACTAGCAATATGTGGCTCCTGAGCGTCTGAAATATGACAGGTGTGAATTGAAGTGTGGGGTAAGCATGAAGTACACAGTGGGCATCAAAGATTTTGTAAGAAAAAAAGAATGTAAAATATCAGATTCATAATTTTATATTGATTGTATGTAGTAATATAATATTTTAGGTATATTGGGCTAAATATATTATTAAAATAAATGTCATCTTTTTTGTTTCACTTTTTTTTTAATGTTGCTACTAGAAAATTAAATTTTACATTTGTGGCTCACATTTATGGCCTGTCTTTTATTTCTGTCTTTGTGTACAAAGCATTTGAATAAAAATATGCTTCACTTTTCATATTGATGCTCTATTATCCCTGTAGAATTTCCGAGTCATTGTTTCCTACTAAATTACATGTGAGGTGAAGCTGCTCTCTGAATAAACTGAGCTAGGTCCTTGTCTTAAATGTTCTAGTTATGGAATGTAGCAATCTACAATATGAGTCCCCACCATGTGCTGGGTGATTTTACGTAAATTATCTCATTTACTCTTCACAACACACCATGATGTAGTTATTATAACCCCAGTTTTAAGATGAGGAAACTGAATCTCAGATGGCTCAAAAACTTGTCTGATATTACAAAGTGACTAAGTGACTGAGTCAGGATTCAAATTGAAGTTTGTGAGTCTTTATAGCCCATACCTTTTTCACTGTGCAACTAGCTTCCTTTCTTGTATCTCAAGGCCTTCCAAGAAACATATTAAGATATTGACTTCTAATAAGGAGTGATGTCAAAGTACGTTGGTCTTTGGGGGTGATGATAGTGATTAGGATGATTGTGGGTAACACTAACATAAGATTTCTCTGACCTTAGGTGCTTTACAATGTGTGCAATTAAATATGTACCTCAAGGAACGATAAATCATGGCATTCACTGAAATGAACACCTATCTAAATATTTCTGTGCACACGTATCATTACAATGATTAAATAATAACATTGGCCATATTAATAACATCACCATCTTGGAACCAAAGTTAGTTTTTTGGATTAGAGAAATAAGTATTTGAAACTAAAATATGCTAAAAACTCACTATTAAATTGTTTATACCCTAGCCTGTATTTACTACTACTAATATTTGGTGAGTTGAAGAAATAATGAAGAAATAATTTTTAGTTGGGAACGAAGAGTTTCTTCTTTAAAAGACTACCATGAAAATGATTAAAGAAGTACATGGCAGTTGAGAACATACTATAACGTTGTGTTGAAACCTACTTTGACTAAGTTATGCTGGTTTGTTTCACTGGCCAAAATTGGCTGTAGACATCTTCCCTTCTTGCTCCCAGGCCATGGTAGGGGCTGGTGATGGCTATAGTGTCCTTCCATGGCACGTAGCTCTTCTGTCCAGGAGACACATCTTGGCCACCAAAATAATCCCATAAGTATCCGCAGGTTGGAGAAAGGTAAAAACGCATGCCCTTAAGCAATTTGTAGTCACTGCTGCATTTGCAGTGGTAATTCGTACAGAATCACTTGTGATTTTCTGCCTTGCCTCCTGGCTAAAAGGAGTCTAAACCTTTCCTGAGATCCTACCTTGGCCATGAGGTGCGCAGGTGTAGACTTTTTTCATATCAGGTGAGAAGCCGTGTAATAGCAAAAGAAGTTGTAGCTAAAGGAGGCTGTAATTCATACTTACCGGAAAGAAGTTCTTAGTAGTAAAGAACTCTATATTTTCTAGGCATTTTCTAATATGCTCTATTTTTAATCCATTAGACATATCATCTATTATCATCACCTAGAGTACTACAAAAACAACAAAAAAAGTGTACAGTATTTATTATGTGGTATTGTGGGAAAAAATACTATTCAGAGTGAAATTATTTTAAAGCTAGCTACTTTGCTGATCATTATTTGCCATGACAACATGTACTTCCGGCTGTGTAAGTTTCGAAGGAAAAAGACAAATATCTGTTCATGGATAGAGATTAGTTGAGTTTTGCTTTTTAAAGCCATCCTCCATCCCTCCCGACCCCCTGCTCGTCTTACAGTGAGAAACCATATGTATATCGTGGATCCTGGCAGCAGGGCGAGTGGCAGATGGGCATAAATCTTGAAGTTAAGCATCCTAACCAGATTCCACGAGTAAAAAGGGGGAGAAAAAAATTTTAACAAGCTGCTTTTAAAATATTCTAGTTTGTAATTATGAATTGCATATTAGACTTTATAGAGCACATTCCTTCTTCTACCAGTCTCTCTATTAATTGAAGAGATTGAATCCTTCACAGTTCGTCTTGTAATTTTTATATATTTTTGAAGAGTAAGTATATATAGGTTACAAAAAATATACTGTAGGTTTGGTCCATCTTAAAATATAACTTTTAAAAATATCAATTAAAAAAGCAAAAGATATTAATAAAATAATGATCATTTATGGAGCCCCTCCTATGTTGTAGGCACTTTGTATATTTACTTAGTGAGTGACTTTGTGGAGGGCGTGGGTATTATCTCTGTCTCACAGATGAAGACACTCGGGCTCAAAAAGGGTAAATAACTTACTTGTTATCGCATAATTAGTAAATAGCAGAGTTGAGATTCAAATATAGGTCTGCCTAACTCAAAAACATTCTATGATATTGGGTCCAAAATATCAAGCTGTAATGTGGAAAGTGCAAAAAATCTGAATTTGTTGGTCTTTATGACTCCCAAATTCTGGATTTGGGACGTAATAAATAGAAAGCCTTTTGATATCATTGAGGATTTGGCCTGTCTTGGTACTGTCTTTACTTAAAGGTTTATATTTTAAAACCTTGATGCTGCAGATGGTTCTGAGTAGTATTGCTATGGGAGAAGTCATATTAAAAAAATAACGCTTAAGGAAGCAGTCTAGTTTAATAATAGGAACATAGATGGAAAGCGCTGTGGTATTCAATAAATCCTGCCATTGATATTATGACATTTAACTGGTAAACAGAACCACTGTAATTTTCCCAGTTGAGTGGTAAATTAAGAAGTGGGAGTCTTTGAAAAACCTTCACGTGTGCCAGCAATTTGAATGGAGTTTTGAACAAAGTTAGAGTGAAACTCAATTAAAAGCAAGCTAGGAAGCCCCTCTGAGTGAAGTTCTGGAGAAGCTTTTTCTTTACTTGCGCCCTGTAAAATTCATCTTATGGTAGGGGCTGGCCCCGTGGCCGAGTGGTTAAGTTCGCGCGCTCCACTGTAGGCGGCCCAGTGTTTCGTTGGTTCGAATCCTGGGCGCGGACATGGCACTGCTCATCAGACCACGCTGAGGCAGCATCCCACATGCCACAACTAGAAAGACCCACAACGAAGAATATACAACTATGTACCGGGGCGCTTTGGGGAGAAAAAGGAAAAAATTAAAAAAATCTTTAAAAAAAAAAAATAAAAAAATAAAAAAAAAATTCATCTTATGGTAATTCTCTATTGATTTGGGTATGAATTACAAGATAATGACCTTTGTTCCAAGTTGGAAAATTACCTTGTTTAGTGAATGGAATGTAAACAGCCAATGTTTTTGCTATTAAAAGAAAATCCATGGGGGCTTTATGTAAAAGGAAAACCTATAAGTATTAATATAGGTGTGAGCCAAGTTCTCCAGAGCTTTTGCTGAATATTTTTATGCGGAAGATAAGCAGTGTCTTAAAAATAAGGAGGAAAAAGTGTTACACAGATTATATTCAACATTCTAAAACTTAAATAGTACCACAAATTTTTTAGTTTATACACACACATACATTGTGCAATGTGCATGTATGTATGTGTATTCCAGTTTCTAGAAATTTGCATTGATAATGTGTATATATTCGTACACACATTATTTGTTTGTTTGTTTCCAGAAGCTATCATATAGAGAGAAAAAGGAAACTTGCTTTTCCTTCAGCAGGAAGTAGAAACCTGAAGCAGGAAGTTATAACATGACCAAGGATCCTTTGTTTAGTCAGTGTAAAACCAGGAAAACAGAGAAGTCTGTTCATTCCTGTTGCTTCCACAAATGCACGTGTTTGAGGGACATGAAGAGATCTCGTGTCTGAGGTACAGAAGTAAACATTAGATATGGATACCTTGATACTAAGCCTCCAGAGTAAAAGTTTCACATAGTTAGTGCTCCATATTGTATAATTTTATAGCACTTAAATTAATATGATATGCCACTATTGGCATGAGATTCATTTTTAATATTACTATTTTACTAAGTGAAGCAGTCGCCTTTAAGAATGGAAGCTAGGTAAGAAAAAGTCTGTTGACCACAATTTGTGTTAATCCCTGCCATATATATATATGTATGTATGTATGTATTTTTCTTTTTGAGGAAGATTAGCCCTGAGCTAACATCTGCTGCCAATCCTCCTCTTTTTGCTAAGGAAAACTGGCCCTGAGCTAACATCCATGCCCATCTTCCTCTACTTTATATGTGGGACACCTACCACAGCATGGCTGCCAAGCAGTGCCATGTCCGCACCTGGGATCCGAACCGGCGAACCCTGGGCCGCCGAAGCGGAACGTGTGAACTTAACCGCTGTATTACCAGGCTGGCGCCACCTGCCATATATTTTATTGCATAATTCTTTATTGAAATTATGTTTTTATAAGCCTTTTGCTATGTCGCAGAGAGGTAGTGACATTTATAACTTGACAGTTAAATTTAATTTAAATAAGCTGGTGTTTGAAATAGATAACACTTTCATTTGGGGAAGTTAATGACATGGTAAAATAAATTCAGAGTTGCTTTTACCTATAACATAAAGTTATTTTAGAAATGCAATGTTTCTCTGTATGTTTGTTTAATCTGATTCCTTATGCTGTTTAGAAAAACAGGAAATCAGTTCTGCATTTATTATTTTAACCATTTCTTGCATATGGCACTTTTAAAGCAAGATGATATCATCTAGACAAGAAGGCTGTCCCTGGAGATAATTAGCCATTTGATTGACCTGCCAGCAACGATGCTATACCTTCTTTGCAATTATTTGTCGTTATGCCTTTCATAAAGAAAAACGATGGAAAAACACATTACATGAAAAGGATAAATAGAAAATGCACATATTCCCTCACCTGCTAAAACAAAATACAGTAATCAAGCCAAATTCTTTTAGTTCATAATTTATTTCAGTAAAGGTGCATTTATATCCTGGAGGATCACATTAACATTTTCAAAGTAATAGAATTGTTTAATGCTTTACAACAATTCAACTCAACAATTAGAATCCCTGTTTGAAGCTCTGGAAGGTTACTTACTCAATTTCATGGCTTTCTAAAGAATTTAAGGAATTCTCAGTATACCTACAAACAGGCCAGCATTACTGTGTGCAATATAAGAGATTCAGTTTAATATAGTAAAGCTATCAGTTCAACAGGTGATTAGGAGATAACCTATTATTTTCTGAATAGTTTGTTTTTCATCTATTTATTTGTTCATCTCTGTTGTCTACCTAAGAGATCTCCCACTAGCTGGAAATTCAGAATCCACTGTCAGTGTGCCCTTTCATCTCCTCGGTTTTAGAACTGTTAATCAAGCTCCACCCTATGGCATTTGTTTTTCTCACCAAGCACAAATGTCAACGTGTGCTGTTACTTTCAGAACAACTCATCAGCAGGGCTAGCCCCCTCCGTATCTGGTATCTTAACTCTGTGGCTCTCAGGACACTGGGGACAGTGTTTCTGAGAGGAGAGGATGTTGGGGGTGGGGGGTGGAGTAGGGAAGGCTACTCAGAGATCTGTCAGACGAGAATGACGTTGATGGGGACAGGTAAGGGAAGGCATAAGGAGAGCAGAGTTGTCCCACTTAATTGCTGCTGGAGAAGTGAACGACAGCATGGGCAACCTTTGTTATTTAGATAGTGTGTGTGTGTGTGTGTGTGTGTGTGTCAGAAGGACCAAACCACTCAAAGAACCACAGAAATCTGACAAAAAAGATGCTTTTCTAGACACCATAAAACAAACAAAAAGGGAAAAAATACAGAGATGGAGTTTGACTGTATAAAAATGATATTGAATTTTACCAGATATATGGATGTTCACTAAAAGAATCCAAAATAAATAATAATAATAACTAGCATATACTAAAGCTAGTCACATTTTTATGCATTCTATACCCAGGGGTCCTATCACCATTTGTTGGAAAGACTATTCTTTCCCCATTGAATGGTCTTGGCACCCTTGTCAGAATTTGGTTATAGATATTTGGTTGATTTCTGAACTCTCAATTTTATTCCATTGTCTATATGTCTCTCCTTATACCAAGGGTCCCTTGCAATTCCATATAATTTTTAGGATGAGTTTGTCAATTCTTCCAACAAAGCTGCTGGGGCTTTGATAGGGATTGCATTGAATGTATATATCGGTTTGAGGAGTATTTCCATCTTGACATTATTAAGTCTTTCAATCCATCAAGATGGAATGTCTTTCTGTTTATTTAGGTCTTTTTACATTTCTTCCAACAATGTTTTGTAGTTTTCAGGGTAAAAGTATTACACTTGTTAAGTTTGTTACTAAATACTTTATTCTCTTTTGATGCTGTAATAAATTAAATTTTTCTTTTTCATATTGTTCATTGCTAGTGTATAGAAATACAATTGATTTTTTAATATTGATCTTGTATCCTGCAACCGTGCTGAACTCCGTTGCTTCTTATAAATGTGTGTCTGCATATGTGTGTATGTATGTGTCTGTATTCCTTAGAATTTTCTATATACAAGGTCATATCTTCTGTTATTAGACAGAGTTTTACTTTTTCCTTTCTAATTTGGATTCTTTTTGTTTATTTTTCCTGCCTAATTGCCTGATTAGAACCTTTAGTACAGTGTTGAATAGAAGTTGTGACTGGACATCCTTGTCTTTTTTCTGATCTTAGGAGGAAAGTTTTCAGCTTTCACCATTAAGTTGATGTTTGTAGGTTCTTCATAGATGGCCTTTATCAGGTTGAGGAAGTTTCCTTCCACTCCTGATTGTCGAGTGCTTTTATCATGAAAGAGTTTGGCATTGGTTTTGCCAAATGATTTTTCTCTGTCTATTGAGATGATTGTGTGATTTTTTTTTTTTTGGTCCATTTTTCTGTTAACGTGGTGCATCAAATTGAGTAATTTTCACATGTTAAACCAATTTTGCATTCTTGCGATAAATTCCAGTTGATCATTGTGTATGATCCTCTTTTATCTGTTGCTGGATTCTGGTTGCTAGTATTTTGTTGAGGATGTTTGCATCTATAATCATAAGAATTACTGTTCTGTAATTTTCTTTTCTTGTGATATCTTTGTCTGTTTCTGGTATCAGGGTTAGCTGGCCTCAGAATGAGTTGGGAAGTATTCCCTTGTCTTCTATTTTTGGAGTAGAGTGTGAAGGATTGATATTAATTCTTCTTTAAATATTGAGTGGAATTTACTAGTGAAGTCATCTGGACCTGGCTTTCTTTGCAGAGAGTTTTAAAATTACTGAATCCATCTCTTTACAGGTCGTATGTCTATTTAGATTTTCTATGTACTCTTGTTTTAGTTTCAGTAGTTTATGTCTTTCTAGGAAAATGTCCACTTCATCTAGGTTATCTGATTTGTAGCCATACAGTTGTTTATAGCATTTCCTTATAATCTTTTTTATGTCTGCAAGGTCAATAGTGATATCTCCTCTTTCATTAATAATTTTAGTAATTTGAATATCCTTTTATTCTTGGTCAATCTAGCTAAACATTTGTCAATTTTGTTGATCCTTTCAAAGAACCAATTTTTAGTTTGGTTGATTCTCTCTATTGTTTTTCTATTCTCTGTTCATTTATTTCTGCACTGATCTTTATTATTTCTGTTGAGCAAATGGCATCTGTTGCTTATCATCAGGAACAGAAGTCTGAACACTTCTGTCCACTGCTTCTTGGTATCAGAGTCGCCAGGGAAAATACAATGCGGTCAAGCACTGGATGGAACAATGCTTTACTCACACAGAGAGGAGACAGAGCAGCTTCAGTACTGGGCACTGGTCTCCTATTCATTTCTCTATTGCCCGTGGGTTCCTCCCGGCGGCTGATGCAGGACAGCTGGCCTACGTGCACAACCTCTTGTGCCCAAGAATGAAGGACTCTGTCCCCTACTGCACAGAGGACAGATATAGTAGTGGGTTTGGCCAGGTGCCATATGATGCACATACATAAGCAGAACAAAGAAGTACACATTGTGTCTGAAACAGGGAAAGATATTCCCATAGAGGGTGATAAGTCCAGTTCGGGCTGTGAAAACTCTTTCTCTTGGTAAGGAAGTGTTCCAGGCCAAGGCCCTTTCTTATGCAGCCATTTGGGAGTCTGTGGGGGTCAAAAGACTGCATGCACATGACTGCCTTTCCCGACAGTTTCCTTCATTCTCTACTTTGGTTCTAGCCTCCTTTTCTTTTTCTAATTTCTTAAGATGTAAGGTTAAATTATTTATTTGAGATCTTTCTTCTTTCTTTTCTATAGGCATTTGCAGCTCTAACTTTTCCTCTAAACACTTAGTGTATCCTATAAATTTTGGTTTGTTGTGTTTTTGTTTCTGTCATTTAAAAATATTTTCTAGGGGATGGCCCTGTGGCCTGGTGGTTAAGTTCAGCATGCTCCACTTCAGCAGCCCGGGTTCAGTTCCGAGGCACAGACCTTCACCACTCATCGGTGGCCATGCTGTGATGGCAACCCGCATACAAAATAGAGGAAGATTGGCACAGATGTTAGTTCAGGGCAAATCTTCCTTGAGCAAAAAGAGGAAGATTGGCAATGGATGTTAGCTCCAAGTAAAACTTCCTCAGCAAAAGAAAAACCCTGAAACTAATTTCCCTTGCAATCTGTTCTTTGATCTGTTGCCTATATAGGAGTGTGTTTAATTTCCACATGTTTGTGATTTTTCCAAATTTCGTTTGGGTATTGATGTCTAATATAATTTGATTGTGGTCAGAGATCGGGCTTTGTATTATTTTAACCCTTTTAAATTTACTGAGGTTTGTTTTATGGCCCAACATATGGTCTAGCCTTCAGAGTGTTTCCCGTGCACTTCAAAATAATGCATATTCTGCTTTGGTTAGGTAGAATACGCCTAACAAAAAAGTGGAATGTCTGTCAGGTCCAGTTAGTTTATAGTATTATTCAAGTCTCCTGTTTCCTTACTAATATTCAGTGTAGTTGTTCAATCCATTATTGAAAGCGAAGAATTGAGATTCCAACTATTGCTGTTGAATTATCTACTTCTTTTATTTCTGCCAGTTTTGTTTGTTGTATTTGGGAGCTCTGTTGTTAGCTCCATATGTCTTTATAATTGTTATATCTTCGTGATGGATTGACCATTTTACCATTATACAATCTACTTCTTTACCTCTAGGAACAATTTTTGTCTTAAAATCTATTTTATCTGCTACTGTGTAGCCACTCCAGCTCTCTTCTGGTTTCAGTTTGTATGATGCATCTCTTTCCATTTTTTTGCTTTCAAACTATTTATGTCCTGGAATCTACTAAATTCAAAATATTTATGTCTTATTTTTTCTTTAGACACTATACTTTAAAAAAATCCATTATGTCAACCTTGCCTTTTGATTTGAGTGTTTCATCTATTTATCTTTATTGCAATCAGAGGTGTGGTAGGATTTATGTCTGCCATTTTGCTAATTGTTTTCAATATATCTTATCCCTTTTGTATACCTATAATATTCCATACTCTCTTTTCTAGTGTTAAATACATATTTTCTAGAGTCGCATTTAAAGTCCCTTGTTATTTCTTTTACTATGTATTTTTAGAGTTATTTTAATAGTGATTTTCCTCACAGTTACAATTAACGTCTTAAAACAATTTAGTTTGACTAATACCAACTTAATTGTTTTTCATGGAGCAAAAGTTTTTAATTCTAATGAAATGCAACTTATCAATTCTTTCTTTTGTAGCTTGTGCCTTTGGTGTTGTATCTAAAACCTCATTGCCAACATAAGGTCACTTAGATTTTCTCCTGTATTGTCTTCTAAAAGTTTTATAGTTTTGTGTTTTACACTTAGATCTATGGTCCACTTTAAATTAATTTTTGTGAATGGTATAAGGCCATTGTCTAGATATATTTTTTTTGTATAGTAATGTCCATTTGTTCCAACACCATTTTGAAAAGACTCTTTCTCCATTGGATTGACTTTGCTCTTTTGTCAAAGATCAATTGTCCATATTTGTTTGAGTCTGTTTCTGGGCTCTATATTCCATCCATTAATCTATCTATTCTTTCACCAAAACCACATTATCTTGATTACTATAAGTTTATAGGAAAATTTGAATTCAGGTAGTATAGTTATTTCACTTTATTTTTCTTCTTCAATATCTTGTTGGCTATTCTGGATCTTTTGCCTTTCCATATTAACTTTAGAATCAGTTTGTTGATATCCACAAAATAACTTGCTGGATTTTGATTAAAACTGCGTTGAATCTATAGATCAATTTGGAGGAAACTGACAACAATATTGAGTCTTCCTGTCCAAAAACGTGGAATACCTTTCCATTTATTTAGATCTTCTTTGATTTATTTCATCAGAGTTTTATCGTTTCCCTCATATAGATCTTGTGCATATTGCATACCCATTGATAGATTTATACCTACGTGGGAGTGTTTACTTTTTACTCACTTCTATTATCAATTAGAATGTTCTAGGTGTTATATCACCAAGAAAGACTATGTAGATATTTTATCATGTTAAATATATCTGTCCATTTGGTATTTACTAAGAGTTTATCAGAGGAAGATGTTAAATTGCATAAAATGTTTTTATGGTATTCATGAAGAGATTCTTTTTCCTTTGACTTGTTCATCAATTGGGTTTCAAGAAAAAAATCCTACTTGATCAAGGTGTCTTTTTATTTTTCAGAGGAGAAATGAAGACCCATTTTTTCTTAATTGTGAGAAATATCATATATATGAAAGAGTGATATATATGTATTGTATATATACATATATTGTATATATACACATATGTACATATACATGTATTGTTTATATACATATATATATACTATATATATACTGTTTAAATAATGTCTATCGTGTACCTAGTAGTCCAGTGAAGAAATAGACAAATAGAGGGACCCCAAAAACTCATAGATCACTATTTTTCCTCCCTTAAGATAGATAGCCAGAATTTGTACTTTGTAATAATCATTTATTTGGTTTTCTTTATAGTTTTACCAACTATACGCACATCCCTAAATAATATATTATGGGTTACTCATTTTTTAATTTTATGTAAATATACATATTCTTTTACATCTTGCTTTTTTCATTCAACATTGTGAGGTGTGTGAGGTTCATCTGTGTTGGTGTTCCTGTGGATGATTCATTTTCATCTCTATAAATATTTCTTTGAATTAATACAAGAAAATTTATATATCCATTGTATTAATGTTGTTTCTACCTTCTTTTATTATTTTAATCAGTAATGCTAGAAATATTCGAGTGTGCATGTGCAAGAATTTCTCCAGAGCATATACTCAGAAATGGCTTGTAGCGTATATGGACCTCCAATTTTGTTAAATAATACTAAACAGTTTTTCAAAGTGATTGTAGCAATTTGAACACCCACCATTCGGTTTATGCTACTCCGTATATTCATCAACACTTGATATTGTCAGACCTTTACATTTTTGTCAAACTAATAGGTATGTGGAGGTATTTCTTTGTGGTTTAAATTTTAATTTCCTTGAACTTCAATGAGTATGAGCACTATTTCATGTTAATATTAGCCCATAGTTTTCATTCTTCTTTTTTTTCTACTATCTTTATCAGACTTATTAAATGAATTGGGAAATTTTCTCCTATGTTAAATAATAATGTCAATTTTATGGAGGACTGATATCTAACACAAGGTGTCTCATCTCTATTTATGACATTTAAAGTAGGATGGCTTTTGGGTCTGTTATGTGGTATTTTTATTACCCTATAAGTAATACATGCACATGATAAAAACAAAAACAAAAACTCAAATAGCACCAAAGACGTAAAATGACAAGCAAACCACCACCATCCCTAGTCCCACTCCCCAGAGTGCCACTCAAAACCCTTCCTGTATTTTTTTCTTCTGTTTTTTTTAGAATTTTAGAATAATTGACGCATATTTCTCTCTACCTCTCCCTTCATCACCCTCCAAACTTCTATCAGCCATATTATTTTTACACTGTTGAGGTTGATTACACTTTCTATCATTGGAACTGTAATTGCCTTCCATGTTTTGTCTATTGATTCAGTTCAACATTTGTAAACCCATTAGTGCTTTTTAAATTAAATGTTATAACTTTAAATTTAATTCTCTGGAGAATCAAATAATATGACTGGCCATGCAATTAAGGTGATGACTTTAAATCTGTTCAAGTGGAAAACCATATAACCAGCACCAAGGTCACATAGATTCTCTGATTTCACGCTCAGTCAGTTGTCCAAAATCAGGAATAGTAATAAATACTATTAAATAGTAATAAGTAGAGAATAGAGAGAGGTCTACTAACCTTATTTCCTCTGCACTTCCCTTCCTGCTTTCATGCATGCCATTGCCTTGCTTTGAGCCTCTGTGGCATGTCACTGGAATGAAGACCTTTCTGCTGAGCCTTTGTGCCTAAGCTCCGGCTTCCTTCACTCTGTGTCACCGATGTCCAAATGTAGTATCTTCTTCTGGAAATTCATCAAAATCTTGATTTCGTTCATGTCCTCGTTGCTATTATGGATTTATTTCCCTTTATATATCTTCTTTAAAACATCACCAGGATTTGGGATGGTTAACAAAAGTCCTATCTATCATCTTAAAATAAAAGATTTTTATCCTTAAATGTCCAGGAAACTGTCTAAAAACTACATGGCTTCTTAATTTTCAGCTAATTCAGGT
This sequence comes from Equus quagga, assembly GCF_021613505.1. Taxonomy (NCBI): domain Eukaryota; kingdom Metazoa; phylum Chordata; class Mammalia; order Perissodactyla; family Equidae; genus Equus; species Equus quagga. Next base: position 23,080,677 of record NC_060267.1, on the reverse strand, counting down.
CTCACATTTTCTAAGAGTCCATTACTGCATGCCTACGAACAAGACTATCTGTAAAAAAAAAAAAAAAAAAAAGGTAAAAATTATATACTTCCCTAACAAATAAAAATATTTAAGAACTTGAGATTTGGTGCAAGCATGGATAGCTGTCTAGTCATGGCTTATTTGGAGAAACAAAGCATGGATTAAGACCCTTGGAAAAGATAGATATAGAAACTTCTCTCAGGATCAAGAGTCATGCATCTAACCACTAGAAAGAAAGGATAAAAAAATAATTTTCTTTGTTTTCCTTCTTGCATTATTGTTTTTCTCTCCTCATGTCCCACTGTTCTGCAGTGAAGCTTCAACTCTATGGCAGCACTCCCCATTTCTCCCTCCTACACATACCTCACTTCTTAGTAGTGGCCCTTCTGGGGTCTGGAAGGGGAATAATATAGGAGGACAGAGTCCCACCCAGCAGTACCAACATTGTAGCCTCCCATATCCCATAAAGAACACTTTGAACTGTTATCATAGCATAAGAAGCAGGGTGGTTTTGCCATTTCTTTTGGGGTTCCCATCCAGTGTGCCATGATAGTGCTTATTGGACACCTGCAGTCCCAACATCTTATTACCAAACATGCATTTAATGTCGTGTGGCAATGTCAGAGGATCCATGCACCAGAAAAGGGTATAAAAATCTTAAAAGTGAGTATGAGGAAAAATGGGATGATCCAGTCTTTGACCTTCTCAAATCCCTAAACTGGAAAAGAAGGCACTAGAGGCCGATTTTCTTAGAAAGGGAAATGGAGGGTGTTAGAGAGCTACATCTCTAAACTGTAGGCCTAAGAAATGAGGCCAGCGGACTAAGTGAAATTTACAACTTTGAACGTGGTAGGTTTAATTCATCCAAATTTTATATTTAAAAGAAAACTCTCCCTTTGAAAATGACCTAACAGTGACTGGCATTGCCCCAAATCCTTTAAATGTTCTCAAAATGAACCATAATATGATGATAATTTTGAAAGTCATGTTATTTCATCAAGTTATGGGCAGTACTCACCCAGTCCCCATTGGGCCAAATCAGATATTTCTGTGCCTGCACCAGGAGATAGGCAGCTCCAGAATGGGTGGCCCTTTTATCACTTAATACAACCAAACAAAGCAGAGAAAATTATTACCAATGAGCAATGTGGTTTTGTGTATTAAACACATAATCTCTAATGAAAAAAAAATAGTCTTAAAATTTGAAAGAAAATTTCCCCAACTTCTCATGGCTGCAATAATTTGTAGTAGCTTTATCTTTGAATACCTGTTGAATAATTTGGAGAAAGAAGACCAAACAATGATTGGATTATTGTCTTTTAAATGAAATAACATTTAAAATGTTCAATGTTATCTCACATATATTATTTTATTCACTCCTCACAACATCATAAATAGGTAAGTCAGAATAGCATAGTAGCTAAGAGCTTGATGTTGGAGTCAGACAGATTTGGGTTTAAATCTGAGGTCCGTATTTCATTGCTCTGGGGTCATGGACAGGTTCCTTAACCTCTCAAGGTCTAGTATTCCTTGTGCAAAATGAAGTGATTAATAGTATTTGCTTCAAAGGATTGGTTTGAGAATTAAGTGAGTATATGGATGTAATAATCAAACTGCAACTACTTAATACATCTTAACTGTCATCATCATCACCTACTTCTTCTTCACCATCATCATAATCATTATCATCATTTCAAAGATGAAGAAATTAAGCCTGTGAGGGTAACTGATTTTTCCAAGTACACATAAATAATTAGTATGAGCCATGAGTAGAAGCCATTTCCTCCCTTTCCTTTGACAAGATTTTCTGTTTAAATATAGGACGAGTTTTTCTCATGGAATAGATCCTGTCTAATAATCTTCTAGCGCTATGGTAGTTAAATTTAATTCAGAGAAATTGCATTTAGATATTAGGTAGCATTTTAATGTGCTTGGATGCACTTTGAAAGCATCATTCTTTCTTGTTAAATTTTAAGAGAAGACGTAGATACAGCCTTTCCTGTACAATTATATATGCACTTCAAGACCAGTAGCTGGGCCAAATTTTCTTTTAAGGCTAATTTAGGTTTTCTAATTCAATGAGCATTTTCTCGTGAATAGATGTTCCGCAGAAGCCTAGGTTTATTGCTCAGTTTGGATAGGTAATGATTTTAGTTGATCTTAATTATCTTAGATATCAAGAGCTAAGCATTTCTTTTCTATATCCAGCTTGGAAATATTTCCAATAAGCAATCATTTTAGGATCCCAAGAATCCTAAATTTCTACACTTGTATTAGTTTTCTATTGCTGCACAATTTACCACAAACTTAGTGTCTTTAAAAAACACCAATTTATTATCTCACAGTTCTGTGGGTCAGATGTCTGGCGAGATGTGGCTGGATTTTCTGCTCAGGCTTAAGTCAAGCTGTCAGCTGGCTGCATTCTCATCTGGAGGACGGGTCCTTTTCCAAGCTCATTTTTGTTATTGGCAGAATTTAGTTCCTTGCAGCTATAGGACTGAAGTCCCTATTTTCTTGCTGTCTGCCTGCCAGGGCTGCTTTCAGCTCCTAGAGCTTCTCTCATATTCTTGCCCCATGACCCGCTCCATCTCAGTCACAGAGAACCTCCCTCTCATGCTTCAGATCTCTCCAACTGCCTCTACTGCTACCAACCAGAGAAAACGCTCTGTTTTTGAAGGGCTCGTGTGATTAACTTAGGCCACCCAGATAATCTCCCTTAAAATTAACCCAGGGTCACCTGATTAATAATCTTAACTGAATCTGCAAAAATTCCTTTTGGCGTATAAGGTAACACAACTACAGGAGTGGTATCTGATCATATTCATAGGCTTTTCCCAGACTTGAGCAGAAGAGATTGCACAAGGGTGAGGATTTTTCAGTGGAGGTCATCTTAGGATTTTGCCTACTACAAGGGTCTGGGGGATCTGGGACAAGCACATGCATGTCTCTGAAACTATCTGAATAACTGTCTCATCAACTTCTGTTCTCAAACCAGCTTTCTTCCCAACTTCCCTCTTTCCATAACTGTTATCCAAGTTTAGCGTAAGTTCCGTTGACTTCACTTTCAAATATATTTTGTATTTGCCCTCTGTATCATTACAATTTAGTTACAACTGGCTCAGTCATGCATTACTTTCAATATTACTACCAATATATTACTTTCATTATAATTACAATAGTCTACTTTCTGCTCTTACTCAGTCTGAGCTCTCACTTCCCTACAGGACTGAATCCATCCTGCAAATCAATGATTTTGAAGGATATTATACTGCTTAAAAAACAATCAATAGGACCTTTTTCTATAGCATCAAATCAAACCTTCGTTGGAGACTGTTAAGGCCATGAGCAATATGGTCTCACCTATAAATATCCAATTGTATTTTGCTCCCTACCCAATCTGTACCCCTACCCTTTGCCATGGCTAGGCAGGTTTATCCACTGTCTCATAACACAATGTTATAACTCCTACCAATTTTATCACTCTATCAAAGATGATCCTTTGTCTTAATTTTTTTTCTCTTCCCTCAGGGCATCAAGTAATTCTAGTGCCTTCTTAAGACTTTCCTTTATTCCTGATTATAGTCTGATACATGAGTCTTCTCTTCCTAATTAGATTATAGCTCACTACCCTAATTATGTTATAATGTACTCAAAAGTTGATAGATTTGTCTTATAATTTTGTATGATATATAGTTATCCCTCAAAATCTAGAGGCTAACTACTTTCTCTTAATAAGGAAATCATCAAGTTCTGCTACTGAGAAATATATTTCTACAAAACAGAATGATATTCAGTCATTCTGAATGTCACTCTCCGTTCATAAAACATACCAGAAAATTGAATCATTAAATACCTTAGCCTGAGATATGTGGGTAAACTGTAACAAAACTGTTAATTACTTAGCTAATTACAGCCAAATGGTTTAAATTGAATTATCCAAATACTTCCCTCACTTTGCTCTTCCTCTTTACCTGTAGAGATCCTGGGTGTAGAACACAAATTAGGCCTATATCTGAGTTTATGGAGAAAATATTTGAAATGGTATTTGCATCCAGTTTTGCGATTTTCAAAGGAGTCTTGTGGTGAAGACACGTATCCTCAACAGTGGTCCATACTCAATCTTTAACCCATAAAACTTCTATATAGTATTTGGAGTTTGTGGCCACCAACTGATTCTAGAAATTATCTTTCTTTCTGGCTTCTATAATACTCTTTCTTTCTGGATCTCTTCATGTATCCTTTCATATATCTCTGGCCTTATCAGTCTCCATCCTTCTCTAGACATATCGCAAAGAGAGGTGATCTTCAAGATTCTGTCCTTGATTTTCCCTATTCTCTTTTTCATTTTATTTTTGTACCTGAAGAACTTTTTTCCTCTCCATGACTTTAACAATTACTTGTCTTTGAATGAATCAAAATTCAGGACTTGACCTTTTCTTGGCCCAGATTCCCATCTGCAGTTGACTCTTCTTCATTCCTGTAGAGATTTTTCTGGAGCCCCTTAAATCCAACGAATCCAAAACAGAATTCATAGTACATATTTCATTCCTGCTTTCTTTCATATTTCTTACTTCAGTTAAAGACTTCACAATCATTTTTAGTGACACAATCTAGAAACTTTGGAAACATCTGCCACTCTTCCCCCATACTTCACCACCCATATACTATCATTTCTGTATTTTCTGTTGAATTTGTCTTTTGCCTGCAATATCCTTTCCACTGTAGACATCTATTCATTGTTTAGGCCTAATTTCATTAGACCTAAGAGCTACCATTCATCCTTGAATAAAAATAAATCAGATATTCCTGGAAAGTTCCATGGCCTCATTGTTTTGTATATATTGGCATGCTTCAACTGGCGACAAGTTCCTTAAGGGCAGTGGTCATTCCTGTGCCCCTTCAATTTAGCTCTGTGCCTTTGACATGGTAGATGCCCAACAACTGTTTCTTGAATTCTCTGTGCCTTTGCATGAATTGCAATATGATTTTCTCATTCAAAAAGCAACACTATTTTCCAATCTCATACATTACCTGAAATAGCATTTTCTATCAAGGGGCTTTCTAAATTCTTGATGAAATCACACTTTTTACATAGCTTCAAAATTCTCCAATGGCTTGGCCAGATAAGCTTAATCATCTACCTTTAAAATGCCAAGAATCAGTTCTTAATTAAGTCAAACTTACGAGTGGGTCCTCTGATCGCTAGTGCTAGCATGCTCTTTGCCTATTTTTGAGTAAGGTAGTTTTTTGTGGGGTTTTTTTTTTTCAGTTTGTCCTGAATTATTCTAAAATAAATCAAAGATTCTTCACAGGTTCCCAAGAAACTAAATATATATCTGCAGTAGTAAGGCTTTAGATGCTTTTTAGAATCTTTTCCTTTAGAATTCAAGAATGAAGTGTGTCTCTCATGAATCTTAATACTAAGTTTTTGATCTTCCATTGTGATATGACATTACTTCCTTTAAATATTTTTGTACAACTTTAGGGAATTTTTCTGTTCCTGTTGTCTATTTGATGGTCATCTTTCATAAAAGAAAAGCTTTTTATGTTCATAGTATCTATTTTCCTAGCCCTTATATCATTTTCCCAAAGTCATTGAAAAGATTCTTTCAATGGAACTTGTGGAGTTTTGAAAGCAGGGGAACTTGTGGAGTTTTTGAAAGCATTCTGCCTGATGGACAGTCTTCTGATGATATATTCTTTTCAAGAGATGTTTAAGATGATACTCAAAATATATTCTTAGCCTTGGTTTTTATTTTGGAAGATTAGCCCTGAGTTAACTGCTGCCAATCCTCCTCTTTTTGCTGAGGAAGGCTGGCCCTAAGCTCACATCCGTGCCCATCTTCCTCTACTTTACATGTGGGACACCTACCACAGCATGGCTTGCCAAGCGGTGCCATGTCCGCACCTGGGATCAGAGCTGGCGAACCCCAGGCCACCGAAGCGGAATGTGCAAACCTAACCGCTGCGCCACAAGGCCGGCCCCCTTGCCTTGGTTTTGACTTATGTAAACATCTTGCCTTCAACAAAGTCACAAAATTTTACTCAAACCTTCATTTTTAACCCAGTATGCAAATTCCTCTGATTTTTAAAATCAAATAACGCATACTCATCCTGCTCAACCCTACTTGACAAGATGCTAGTTTTGCTTGTTTTTTAAAAGCAAACTTAACAGGAATAAGATGCAATTTGGTATGTGTAGCTTAACATTTCTACTTTGCATTTTTAAAAGTTAAAGGTATGTTTGGAGCACCATAGCTATCATTTTATTTTTATTAAACAGTAATGGATATAGTTCTTGATGGCATTATCTGTAGTTAATGGGCATTTATCTATAGCCTTATATTATTGCTGAATTTGTGGTAATATTTAATACCCAGGGTAACAATTAGTAGAGTATGTTTTGTATGTTTCCCTTGATTGAATTGGTGAATTATTCAGTATATACAAGGTAATTCACTGGGAAGAAAAATTGGGCTGGTGAGTTTGCTAAGAGACACATGGGATTAACATGCCCCTTAGGTCCATCCAACTTCATTTTGCACTGCAGAGGCCTCTCTTTGCTCTGTAAACACTGGAGGAAGTACCATCAATTACAGTAGCATCTCAGCTTGGTGAAGGGTAAAGAACAGGCATTATCTACACCAGGTTAAATAGATTTATTTATTCATTCAACTGTTTTTAAGGTACCAGTAATGTGCTGGTCACTGGAAATTAGTAATAAATGCCACAGTTCATATCTAAGGACTTTGCAGTCTGCTAGGTATTATTTTTCCTAAAACGTATGTTTTACTCCAAACCTAAAACTGTGAAACACAAAGAAACTAAAATGCCTCCTCCTGACTAAGATGAACTATACTCTATATCAATAAGCTACTTTTAAGTACTTCTGGGTAAACTAACATCACTCAAACATAGTCAGAGAAATTCAAGCCACTAAAAGAAATATGGTCATTTCATTTGCCACTTCTTATATTAAGATTACCAATGCCCAGGGTCCCACATAAGGTTGCAATGGTTGGATCCTGCAGAACTCCAAGGGGCATTGATTACATAGATGAGGATGTAGGGATACTCTTCACTTAATTACAACCTGTGTGGCCAGATGCCCCAACCCAGAGATGTCTTCTTCAGCCACCCCTTTCATGGCCTTTCAGGAATAAGAGTTACCAAGTTGTTTCTTCATTTCGGTTTGTTCAGTGCTTTTTGAGTTCCTGCTATGCTCAGGGCACTTCTCTTCATGGAGTAATAGAGAGATATAAAGATAAATAACACATAAATGGATGGTTTAATGGACAGAATTAGAGTCTGTTCATTTCCTTTACAGACTCCAGATCCCAGTGGAGCCACAAACAAGATGAGTTAATAACTGCATCTCCTTTCTAAGGGATCCTATCTTAATGAATGTGTTCAAGTTGGCCAAGAACTGGCAGTGGCATTTGCTTAATAAAAACCATATGGAGAATCTGTGCTCTTTCACTAGGTCACTTAGTGAACATTACCTTTGTGTTCTCTTTGTGCATCCTCATCTCAAGAGAGGGACACTAGAAGGACACTAAGCCATTTCCTTACCAACTTCCTAAGGTGCAGCGTTGACTCGGTCAGCTAACCTACAGTGCTGAGTAAACTCACACGTTTCAGGATGAACTGACTTGAGGCCCCAGGTGGTGATTGTTTTTGTCGCAGAGTTGCAATGGCAACATTGATCATTAAAACAAGAAAAATGAAAAGTATTGGCATTCTCCCATGGCCATCTGTGACTTCTGTGTGCTGGTACTTCGTGTTCAGAGGGGGACTGGATGTTTGAGCTGTCTCTTGGTTTTGCAATGAAAAGTGAAGGAAAGCATTCTTCTGCTTATGCCTGCTTATTGTATCTTTCCCTCTAAATAAAATGGCTAGAAATTATGATATTAAATCATTTAAAATTCCATTGCCATGTCACATTTCACTTCATGTATTTAGCACTTTGAAATATGAGACTATCTTATACTTAATTGTAAGGTTAAATTTGCTATCTTGATCCGTGCATTGTTTTATTGTAGTGGTAACTTTAAACCTTTAATTTTTAGTGGAGTCACAAATTTTTGTTTTGCTATGAGAAATTATGAAACATAATCTGAGATGTTTTGATTGAATTCCAACATTTTAACACAAGTATTATAGGAAGAAATAAAAGTGATTTTTGTTTCCTTTTAGATGTTACAATAATTTTGAAATGTGATCGGAAAGGAATATAATATTCATGACTGGAGTCAAAGATTATAAACATTTTAGAGCATGAATAATAACTAATATATTAAAACACATAAAAGCATATTTATTATGTTGAATCACAGGAAATTGCTATTTTTAGTAAGATAAAATGTGGCCAAATTTTGGCAGTTTTGCTTGGCTCAACTTATAGTATTCTATACATTCCTGCTACCTGGTTTAATCTAAAGGAAATTACGTCGTAGTTAACCCTCAGTGAGTTAGCCCGTAGAACCTAATGCCGATTCTTCTCTCTCTTGATTTAACCCCTGCTTTTAGGCTATTTGACGTGCAGTAAGTCTATATTAAAGTGGTTATGAATGGAAGAGAGAAAACAATATTAACTAATTTAGTTACTTAAAATGCAGGTTGAGTATTTTTTAAAAATCTAGAAGTTAGGATGAAGGAATAGTTAAGACTATGAAATGAACCATGTTTTAGGAATTATCTGGATTTGCTTACATGCCTTAATCTGTCTCTGACCACCATATATAATAAATATTTGAGGAGGCTATGGAATCAGTATGTTTCCAGATGAGATCAAGATGATATGAAATTTTTGAGTCTATCTGCAGATTTTTAGCTGAAGAGAGAAAGTGATTTACTACAGGGTGAGTCCTTGCTCAGAGTCAGTGGATCTAAATTCTCATGGTGGTTCTGTCACTGGCAGTCTGTGACACGAACAAGTCTAACACCCTGGAAGCATTTTATTTGTTCACTTCACCGACAACTCATAGGGCACATATAAATTCACACTTTCGTAGCAACAACTCTGTGGTTCCTAGGAGCCCACCCCAGAGGTTGGGGACCAAGGGATTAAAAAAGCTTTGTTAACCCTTCTTGGTCTTACGTTCCAGTTCCTATTAATCTAAGAGGAGCTAGCAAGAAGTGAGGAAAAGCAAACAAATTGTAAATTTCAAAGCATGAAAGTGAGTCTAACCACTCAAGCTGGTAATTATGTATGAGTTCTTTCCATTTGACTGGTGGCCAGAAACCAGAGACCATGGAATTGATGAGCCAGTATGTCCTGCTGGTTCTGGCTGCAGCCTGAAAGGAAATAATTTAGATAATTGTTTAATTGGATGCTACTTAAAAAGAGAAGCTGGAACTCCCCAAGAATCATGCTCCAGAGTAAACATCTTTTCAACCATGTTGGTTAAATAAAAACCCAAGGATACTGTATCGATAGCCAGCATCCACGAGGTTCCATTTTTCACTGCCATGAAAATATTCCTTTTAACTGTTTCCCGTCAGTCCTTGTCAGTCTCTGTCAGTTTTACTTTTCAATGCTAAATACTTATGGATGATAATTTTCCAATGTGATACTTACAATGAAAAAGGAAAATCAACATCCTAGCTACAAACATGGTAACAGGAAGGTAATATTCAAATGCTTCGTATTAGAGGCAATATGTATAATGGTTATGACACAGGTAGTCATGAGTCAACCTGGGTTTGAATCATCTTATATCACATGTATCTTATATTTTATATAACTTATAAAGTCTGTAACTCAGGTCAGGTTATTTGAACTTTCTGTGACTCAGTTTCTGCACTTGTAAATTGGTGATGATGATATTAGGGTTGTAGTAAAGACTATACGAGTCAATTTGTATAAAACGCTTGTACCAGTGCCTGGCACATAATAAGTAACATATAACTGTAATAGTAGTTTGCTATTATTACTGTTTTCTTCATAGCAGTTTCACATAAAAGTGACGTTTTGTATAACCTAATTGAGTCATCACTCTTTTAAACTGGTGTTTTGACTGAATTACCATAGCGTGGTAAAGTCTATCTAATTTTACAAGAAGTGGCTCAGAAAAACAAACCATATGCTATACATTTGCTTCTGCAGCTATATCTAGATAAGGCACTGAATATAAAAAAGGAGGTGAAATGACCAATTAATGTATTTTGATCCTTCTTTTCCTTTCCTTTTTTCCATTCTCTTGATACTATTTTTAGGGCTCACTCTCTCTGAGCTGTATACATTTATATTTAATGATTGCCATTTTTATTCTTTTTGTAGTATTAAATATTAAATATCAGTCAGAAGACCTCCTTTAATTTCCCTTTGGAGTGATGAAATATTACCAGTAACTTTTTCTTGAGATCTGTAGCAATATTCTGTCAAAACACAAGTACTTAATAAAGCCAGGAAACACCTATGAAATAATAATAAAATATGTCAAATAAAGCAAACATCCAAAAGGTGAATTGGGGCAGATTTGGTCTTAGGCAGCTCTCACACAACAGGTATTACGACAAATTCCAGTTACCAAAAAGTTTTAATGATTAATTTTAATGACGCTATTCGCAATGAGACTATTAGCATGAATAAGAATAACTCCTTTATAAATCTTGTAATAGATGAGGTTTCTGATTGCTCAGCAGACACTTATTTCGAACTCCCAGGTTTTGACACCTAAAATATGCCTCTGAGTATTTAATTTTATAGTATCAGTTTACATATTTAGACCAATGAAGTAACATTCAAGTATGAATTCCTAAGTTATCAACTGTCCTAACAAAAGGAAGTCCTAGGCATCTCTTAGGGAAAATACTGGAGTGTTATTAAAAACACTAACCTGTTAACCACAGGCTCTGACCAACAGAGTGCATGCTGGCCTTAGAGCTGGAGTGAGGTGCTGGAGTACCCTTGTTTCACCAGGCTTCACACTGTAGTGCTGGATAACAGGGCAGCTGGTGGCGGGGGGCGGGGGGGGGGGGGGGGGGGGGGGGGGGGGTGGGTGGGTGCTTTGTGAAGAAGGCTGGTGAAGCAAAGAATGGGGAGCTTGAGGGAACTGGGGCCCCAACTATTTACCAACCTCTTCAACCGTACTGAAGGAAGTGGATATATTCATAGCATCCTTGTGAGGCTCACATTTGAAAAGCCAAGAGTGATGAGGAAATGCCTTTATTACCAAAAGGAGCTTTGAAGAATAGTCAATATTTATCTGTCTTTCATGGAAGTTATTATATTCATTGCTGACAAAAGAAATTGTGGTAATTTCCTTCAAATTTGCTTAGAGTTTCTCAAACTCAAAAAGACAAAACCACAAATAAGTTGACTTAACCTGGAGAAAAATGTATTTTAAAATCCCATTATTCTTATGTTTGACTACATAGTATTTGCTATTTCTTTCTATTGAATTTTAATAATTATTTGGGATTTCTCCCATACTCATGTAATCCATTTGAATTTCTGGAAATCATCAAAGGTATTCTAAAAGGTAGCAGAAACAATCTGTAATATATATTTTGGAGATCATAAGTCAGATTCTTTTGAGAGTTTGCAATTTTAATAAAATAAATGAGTTTTATTAGAAATTTTTATTTTCAAAAATTGAAAAATAATTATTTACCTTTTCTACTCGGAGAAGGAAAAATCTGAGGAGGGGTTCATTATATTCAATATATCAAAGTATAACTTGTTCCAAATAAGAAGTTGTAAAAAGGAAACCCAAAATTTGGGTTTAGAAATTTGTACTTTGTTCAATTGAAAAGAGAATTCTAGAATGGTTCATATTATTCTTTTTTGACTATCAATTATAAGACAGTAGAGGGCAAAAACAGTTTGGTAATTGCCAAAATGGATGTGTGTTCTTCTAAGGTATTATTTCACCTCTATATTTTTTCTTCCATTTTTCTTTTCTTTTTTATTTCCTTTTTCTTTATTTCTTCCTTCAGATTAAAATTATTTTCAAAATAATTGTTCTTTTTTATTTTCCTTTTTACAATTCAAAATGATATCCAGATACCAATATCGCTCTGAAAGCAGAGGTTTAACTATATTATAAACAATTCTGCAGCAGAGTAAATTTTCACTGCTCACAATTTAAATTTACTGTGAATGTCGATACCATAGACTAATTTAAGTAATTATTTTATTTTTATAAAAACTTAAATGTAATTGTTAAAATTTCAACAAACATTCATTGAATTCCATCTGCATATAATTATGCAAGATTTTATGGGAGCTATAAAAATATATAAGAGAAGGGGCTGGCCCCGTGGCCGAGTGGTTAAGTTCGCGCACTCCACTGCAGGCGGCCCAGTATTTCGTTGGTTCGAATCCTGGGCGCGGACATGGCACTGCTCATCAAACCATGCTGAGGCAGCGTCCCACATGCCACAACTAGAAGGACCCACAACGAAGAATATACAACTATGTACCGGGGGGCTTTGGGGAGAAAAAAGAAAAGATAAAAAATCTAAAAAAAAAAATATATATATATATATATATATATATGTAGGAGAAAATCTCAGGCCCCTAGTATCTTATAACAAAGAATGAGTGATGAGGTATGGTATGATCTAGACAAGTCACTAGGCCACAAGTCATCTATGACATGAGTCTTATGAGCACTGTTGGCATGTAGAGATGGTTCCTCTGTGGAGCTCATCAGGCTGTGGGGACCAGTCTGACTATGCCTCTCTTTTGTAGGATGATAATGGAATCCAAGGACTTCCTCACCCATTCCCCACCTGCCTCTGCTCTTACATATGTATGAGCCCTACCCTCAGTAAAAGATGTCCATGTAATGAAAGCTACACACCAATGTTCTCTTTGGGATACATATTGCACTAACTAAGGTCATTTGTAATTTTTATTGTTAATTATTTGTTCTATAATTATTATCTTAATGTTCTTTAGGGAAAATCTTGGAAGAGATGCTATCATACCTTTATCTAATTACTTTTGAAAGAAAGCACTTAATTTACTTTTGTTTTCATCTTCCTTTTGGAGACTATGCCTTAGGGTAGGTACTGGGCAAGGAGTAGACTAATACAGCACAGATAACATGCATTCCCCATTGTCTATATTATTATATCTAATGCTCTTTAATGAATGTCTTGTTTGTTGCAGGACAGTTCTTTTTACTCTGACTTCTGTGGTTGTGCTTGTCATTACAACTGACTGGATCAGTTGGGACAAGCTGAATCGGGGATTTTTGCCCAGTGATGAAGTTTCCAGAGCATTCCTGGCTTCTTTCATCTTGGTCTTTGACCTCCTTATTGTAATGCAGGTAAGTGTCTTTGTGTCTCCCTCCTTCACTGAAGCAGCTCTATGCTTTGTTCTCAGTATAAGCAACACTATACAGTGAAAGGCTTCATAAAGCTAGAGCAGTGCATGGTTTACAGTTGCTATTAATGGGACCTTCTCTGGTCATATTTTCAGCAGTTTTACTGGAAGGATAAGCCAAGTGGGCTTTTATGAGAGGGGCACCAAAAATTCGTTATACGAACATTGCAAGGTGGGCCCCTAGAAACCATACACCGTGGTGAAGTTTTCTGCCAAGCCTTCAGGGAAAAAAACAAAACAACAAAAACCCTATCATTTAGTAAATGGAACGCTGTAGAGATGAGCAGGATATAAAGCCAGCAAAGCAAGGATAAGCAATTGCCAAAGCAACTCAGGGTTTTATAGCAGTTGAAATGGAATGATGTAAAAATGCCTTTTCTGGTTATGGAAATTATCACTTTCTTTCAGTATTCACCAGAGATCATTCCATTTTCATGTAAACAATATTTCTGCCCTGCTTAGCAACAGACTGTTTGTATAATAGCATTGCACTAACCAGAACTACTCATGTAATCTTCTGGCATCAATGCTTTGGGGTCTTAGGAGTCTTCCTTTGAATGGAACAGAAAGAGACATTAACTATTTCTTGGCACTTTATCTTGCTCATTAAATGTCCATCCATTTGCTAGACATTTTCTTCTTGCTTTCATAAGGTAATTTTGGATTTTCCCCTCCCGAGCCATTATAAGTCACCCGAACAAAGGCTACGTACGGTTGCTGAAGGGGAAGTCAACTCCATTGTGTTCTGAATTGATGTGAGATTTCACAGGATAGCAGATTGGTTTTCTCATTTCTAGAGGCAAAAGAGGCCTTTATAAGAGATTTTATAATGTCTTACAAGAGAATAACAGTCTGGTTTTTTTGGCATATATTATAGCTCAGGTTATTAGGTTCAAGATGGTTCCTAGAGTATATTACTATTTTAATGGATGAAGATTGACAATACATTATTGTTTTAAAAACTTACATAAAATTGAATTTTCTGTCTCACCTAAAGGTTGATGTATTTCTTTATATTACCTGTGTGATAGTTTAGCACAGTGGAGAAAGCCCTGGACTTTGAGTAAGAAAGCATTGGCGGGTTTCGTATCTGTCTGTTATTTGCTGTAAGACCTCATCTGGATATTTATAAAATTGAATTTATAGCACGTATCCAATAATGTATCTTGCACTACTTGTTTAAAGGCTATTTTTATCTTCTTTCATCTAATACTCCTAACTAATATACTTTCTTATGTAAAATGTCTGCTTTGGCCAACTGACCTACTGGTACCTCTTTGAACCCACCTTAGAGTCAAAGGTATTAACAGCCAAGTAGACCATTGTCTTTTGAATTTGTTTAAATTTGTATATGTGACAGCATAAATTTCCAGATTTCTTACTACCATATATCATCTTCTACCCCCTTTATGTAGTTTTAGTTATTCTTTCAATAAGTTTTCTAAAATCAGAGACTCGAAGTGGGAAAATGTAACATTACATTATAGATATTATGGACTCACCCAAAAAGTACTTAATAAAGAGAAGTGGAAGAAAGGAATGATAGTCAGGATTTATACAGGCGGAGTCAGCAGGATTGGGAAGGGAAAGACATTCTAGATGAAGGAAATGGCATGAGAATGTGGAGTCAGTAAAGTACTGAAGTGTTAAGAGTAGCCAGAGCACCAATTGACTGAAGGTGGAGAGTTCGTGCTGAGGAATATATCAGTTTGGACCATTTTGGGTCCAATGAAGGCTTGCTAAGTGAGCTTAATCCTTGCCAAGTGAGCTTAATCAAAGGGGGGATGTATTACTGCATTATAAAGATGTCCTACAGAATTAAAGAAGAGCGATGCAGTTGCACTTTAGGGACTCATGAAAGCAAAGACTAAAATGTGACAGGGAACCCTGACCCAGCTTTTATTCTCCATCTCTTATCTTCTTTTTTTTTTCCCCTCACTTCTGCTTTTGTTGTCTTTCTTACTGTAAAGCAGCTTTTTCAGCATCCCAGTTCACATGGAAGGAAATGACAATAGTTAACCCCTCAGAGGGAGACCACTCTCCAGCTGTCAGGCAGGCCTAATTCCAGATTCCTGGGGAGGGAACTGAAGGGACTGGATTGTCCTGTGCTTATTTGTGAACTGACAGGGTGAGGCAGTCCCAAAGAAAAGAGGGGAGAGGCTGGACCTCAAAAGCCAAATTAAGGGGTCAACCCGGTGGCCCAGTGGTTAAGTTTGGCATGTTCCACTTCAGCAGTTTGGGTTTGGTTTCCAGGTGTGGACCTACACCACTCATCAGCGGCCATGCTGTGGTGGTGACCCACGTACAAAATAGAGGAAGATTGGCACAGATGTTAGTTCAGGGTGAATCTTCCTCAGAAAAAAAAAAAACAAAAGCCAAATCATAATAGATGTGTAACACAAGGAGGAGTCAAAAATGAGCCCAGAAAGTGGATCTCCTAACTCCTTTTCTCTCTCCCCCAACACTGAGCCAGGCAGCCAGGCCTACTGATTTATCTTTTGTTCTGTCTCTTCTGGCCCAATCCTTCCTTCTGTTTCTCTGCCACCAATCTAGTCCTGACTCTCCTCTATACTGTTGTAAAATAATCTCCTATGGAGCCTTCTGCCTCCAGACGTCCCTTTGCCCCATACACCCTACGCAGCTCACCCTTGTAACCTTTCAATCTGAAATGCTGTGTTGTACATGTCGCTTTTCAGCCAAAAATATTGTCAGTGACTCCTCATTGCCCAAGAATAAAGTCCACACTCCAGGCATGCTCCCTCAGTGCCCTCCATGGTCTGGCCCTCACTGTGTTTTCTCTCGTGTCTCCTATGCTCTAGCCCTGCCCCAGACCAGAGGGCTTGTTGCTTGGCCCTTGACCACAGCATGCTTATTCCAGGTTGTCTGTGAGCCTCTTTTTCCTCCCAAGATGTGTCTCTCTCCTGCTCTCCTCATCTAGATTCTGCCATTGAGGACCATTCAATGCCCCCCCACCCCCATTAAAACTACATGATTACTTCCTCCTTGGAACTCCTGCACCACTTTTTATCTGAACTGCAAATCAGCATTTCACTTTTTCGTGCTCTATAGAGCAGGAACCATAGCTTATAGCTATATCTCCCCAGAGCTTCCCTAATACAAAGCCCTACGTGGGCAGCAGTAGGCCCAGAGTAATAACTACTTGATGAGGATAAAGAAGTGGGCTTTCAGCACTGAGTCTCATGCAAACTCTGTCTCCCTTTGGGAGCATCATATTGACATTCCGGGAACTAGTGCGTGTGGTACGAGAGTGAATTTAAGGAAACAGAGCCCCAGAAGGCATATATATTCAAGACATTTAAAAATATATAATACAAGTATCCTAACAAGTCCATTAGCAACTAAACTATGATCTAATTCATTTCATAGTCACATATTTCAGACAAAAGAAAAATAGAAAAGTAGCAAAATTAGTGGAAATGGAGGGAGTAGTTTCACTAAAAGATTTGCCCTCATTAGAATTATTTAAGTGATTTAAAGGCAATTGACCCTAGGCTTTTCTAATGGCTGGAAAATTCAGCTTACACTATCAAAAGAAATTTAAAGCTTGGTAAAAAAAAGATAAGAAATCATTGCAATATGGTGCTACAGCTGTTTTATTCTAACAAAATTAGTAGGTCAGTATTGAATACTTTTGGGGAAAGAATAATTATTTATTTATGAATATTCACTAAATAGGATTTTTCTACATTTATTGTGAAAACTGTTTGCTGTATCACATTTTTCTGTAGCTAGCAAAGTCACTAGAACTAAGGCATAAACAGATGCCAATAAAATGTAACATGACTCATATAAATCACCCGTTACTACAGAACATGAGAAGTAAATTGTAAAGAACACTTCCCTCTGAGGAAATGTTATCTTGAATTCTGTTTAGTATTTATAATTATGTCAGTTGATTTTTATATACCCCTACAATTCATTGCGTAAGTATTTAATTTACAGTCATGTCCTACCCATTCATCTCCTCTGCTTATGAGATAAAAATATGATGTGTTTTAGAGTAAGCAAAGAAAAACAAAAAAGAATCTTAGGAGTTCACCAAAAGAAAAAAAAAAAGAGAGAGGGAGATCAGTGTAGACAAAATAGTAGGCTAAAGCTTCAAAGAAGAGATGAGAGCAGAAGAGCAGGGAGCTAGAATTGGAAAAGGCAGAACAATGGAGAAGAAAATTTTTTCCAGCTAGGAGTAGTATCATAATCATCAAGGTAAGAACTCAGTTTTGTCCCATTAATTTCTGAAAGCAGTTACAAATTAATTCCTAATATGATCCCATCAGGTGTTGGAGACAGAGGACAGGGGAGGGGAGATCAAAGATCAATGACACAGTCCACAGGAGTTTTTGGTTGTGTAGAGGAATTTATAATTTAATAGAATAAATATGAGTAGAAAAGTGGAAACACTTTAGGAAGACTGTCTTTATTTAGAAGAATTATTCAGGTAGAAAGTAAACATTCCCACCATTGCCACTTTTTAAATGCATCTCCTCCACCCACCCAGGATCCAGTTGCTCATATGAAGGTTTTCAAAGCGAAGTTTCTCTTCATAGGATAAAGAATGTTCTGTGCTTTTTACTAGCAGGAAGAGAGAGAATGAAAGAGGGAAGGGAAAGGAAGGGGATGAAATGGAGGAGCAGGGAGGAGTCAGAAAGGTGGATATAGCTGGGGATGAGATGAGGAGCCACTGAAATTCTCCAGAGTGTGTTGATGGGCAGAGGTGGGCGGGATTAGGCAGTGGTAATGACTGAGAGGGCTGATGGTTATATCTGTTGTTAGGTTTCCATCTATTCTTCATCTCTCACAAATCCTTTACATAACTGAACTCTAGGGATTCATGCAGGGAAGATTAAAGAACTGTTGAGTTTCACAACTGGATCAATATAGTGTAGCATCAAGATAGCATATGCTGAGCAAAGTGCCCAGGAAGCAGAGGAAGCCATGAGAAGGCAAGTTGCTGGGAATTTATAGGTAAGTATAGAAAGATTCCCTTCAATCTTTCTTCTCTTTAGTGGCCTTTCCTCTAGAAGGCTTCTCTCATCACCGTGTGTGTGTGTGTGTGTGCATCTTAGAGTTATGTATATAACTAGGTATATAACGTAGATAAAATATACATTATATATGTAATATCTTTATGTGCTCAAAATGATGAGCAGTCTTCTAGAGGAGAGACTTTTACAGGGAAGAAGATTCAAGGATCATGTTTTGGTGAATCCTCACGCGTTAGATAACATCTTTTCAACACTTCTCCTTCTTGTAATTTATCTAAGTACCTGCTTAGGACCTTGGTGCCTTCGTATCTGCGTATCTCTTGTAACGTGTGAACTCTTTGAGGAGAGGAAGTATGTTTTTTCAATTTTTCATTCCCGTAGCTAGCTCTTGTTCAGTGCATCGCAGTTTTAACCATAAATATTTTGCTGAATGAAATAAAGGAATGAACGTAACATTATTTCAGAAAAGCCAAAGAACATGAGATTTTTCAAGAAGTAAAATGTTTACCAACAGCAGGAGAATGAACCATCAATAATATTAGATTAGGTCATTTCCACCAAAGTGTGGTCTTACTGTAATTAAATATCCACATAAAAACCTGAAAAATTGCTCAGTTAAGTGTTAAAAAGGACTCTTTGGCCTGGTTGAAAAGCACTCAGAGAAAAGTGATATTTCCTGAAAAGCAATTCTTAATGCACAGAAGAAATAATTATGAAAATTGCATTCTGCAGACATTTCACTGTGTAACATCTAAAATGTGTTTTCTGTTTCATGCGTGGTTCTTAGAAGTAGACTGACTGATGTAAAAAACAGATGTTATGACTTGGTAGAGTTTATTTTAAAACTGCATTGACCTGACTTTAGCAGGGCACTTCTTTTGAGGTCAGAGCTGTTGAAAGTAGAATCAATCGCTTTAGAACATAGGGCAGAGCAACAAGCATGAACCTATTTTAATTAAATAGCTGGGGTGTTTTGACAAGTTGGCATATATTTTCAGCATAAATTGTTCCAAATGATTTTGTTTACAGGCTACTTAGAAAGAAAAGGTTGTTTGAATGTCTGTACACCAGTTTTAACATGTTCTTTAGCTTTGGGACTAGTTTATATAACTTTCTTCAAAGTATTTGAAACTGCTCTTCACACTAGTTTTACATCATTTTTCTTACTCAAGGGTTATGCTCCTATTTGAAAACACTGTAATGGTAATTTCTGTTATAGGTCCCAAGTGATGACATAGAATAAGGGTTTATAATTTGAGGAGTACCTGGATTAACCATAAATGCCTACTCTCTTCATGATTCGTGCCTAAGAGGTTGAATCATAACTTTATTTACTGTTATGATTTTGTGCTTCTGATGTCACTGCTTGTCCAGTGGAGAGAGAGATGGTTCCAGGAGAATCATGGAGGGGAATCTCAATGTCTTTATTAGTAGTCCCAGCAACTGGCCTCCAAATAGTAGACAGACTTACTGTGGTTAAGTCATGTCCATGCAGCATGAAGGAGTCCAGCCAAGTGGGCAGTGTGTAGGAGTTGCCAGAGAACATGCGTGGCAGGTGACCCATGATGTCAGGAAAATTTCAGAAGGTATTAGGTGAACTGGAAGCACTGGGGTTATCAGACCAAAAAGATAGGATTCAATCATGGGTACCGGAGTAATACACACACTCACTCGAAAATGAAACAAATAGTCTGGTTAGCATATGATGTAGATCACAGTTTCAAAACAAGCAATAAGTCCTATGAGGGATTATTGTGAGCGGGAAAGCTCACTGGAGTTTTGATGGATAATGTGGGAAGACTGTAGCTTGAAGGAATTATAAGATTTGATTGAACAAGTGGAAAATGGAGACATTCAAGTTTTATCCCAATTTAAATTCTTCGGTCCCTGAGGTGTTCTTTAAGAAGAGAGCTAGAACATGGTTAAGAAACTGGGAAGCTATAAGACGTACACTATTGTACATGAGCAGTAATTTTTTCAAAGCCACACTGAGGCAACAAGATATAACTCCTTCAAATTTGTATTTTTCCAGTGGATACATTGTTGTTTCCAGGTGCTGTGATCATCACCCTAAAAGAATATTCCAGCCATATCCGTCGCCCCCATCTTGGGGTGTGTGTATCATGGTTGGCCCTCGAGTCATGTGTACTAGTTGCCACTTGTCATTGCACCACTTGTACATGATAAAAAAGTGCAATGTCGAAGACTGACACATTCAGTCATTTCATCAGGCCCCCAGCTCCTCTGGGGCAGCCTTCAAACTCAGAATATGGCGGTACTTCAGGTCAGAATTTTATTGAAGATGCTAAATATAAGCCCTACAAACAGACATTCATCTCAAATATCCTCTCGCCAGGTCAGTGGGTCAATACTTTGTAACTACTCTTAATGGAGTATCAGGGATATAGGGTGTTTCTATGGGGTAGTTCTATTCCTCTACTAACTTTTAAGATACAATGATAAAGCTAAGAAACAAGTTAAAAAAGAAATGTTGTAGGCAATGAGAAAGCATGGAAGCCAGTGCAACAATCCCCAGTAATTCTGAACATTCATTTTATTTAAGCTCATGACCAAAAAAAGAAATGAAGTGGGACCAGCCCAGTGGCATAATAGTTAAATTTGCATGCTCTGCTTCAGTGGCCTGGGGTTCACCAATCTGGATCCCAGGCATGGGCTTGTCAAGCCATGCTGTGGCAGCAACCCACATACAAAATAGAGGAAGATTGCTGCAGATGTTAGCTCAGTGACAATCTTCCTCAAGCAAAAAGAGGAAGATTGGCAACAGATGTTAGCTCAGGGCCAATCTTCCTCACAAAATAAAATAAAATAAAATAAGAAATTAAGAACAACCATTTTAGAGAAACAAGTTTAATAATATCTTAGAATCATAGGATCTTAGAGGAGGAAGAACTTTTAGGATCATATTATCACATCCTGACTTTTATAACTGAAGCCCAGGAAGGTTTTGTAACTTGCCTAAGGTCATAAAGTTAGTCAGTGGCTGGGCCCAGTCTAGAACCTGGGTCTTCCAAATCCCAACCCACTACCCTGACAGCTAGTTATTAAGCCAAAGGTCTGTTAACTCTGGAGTTGGACATGCACGAGGAGCCTTGGGTGTGCAACAAGTGGCTCAAAGTCTAGCCTAGTCTAGTCAATTAGAGATGGGGCCCAATACCAGGAGACCATAGTGAGAACCTTTATGGTGTAAATGAGGAACAAGCTACTAAGAAGGGGAGAAGGTTGCAGTGAAAACACAACTGGACTAAAAAGAAGACATGAATGGAGGGACAGAAGGAGACAGGGAGGCAGAAAGAAAAATAAAAGGCTAGCATTCACTGATTGCTTACTACATGCAGGCACTGTCCCAGATGCTTAGACACACTTTATTTAATATTCTCAAACTCCCCTACAAGATTGATATTATTATTGTCTATAATTTTACAAATGAGGAAAATGAGAAGTGTACATGGCACACAGATAGAATTTGGATTCAGCAGAATAAGGATTAAAAAATCAGATCTGTCTGACTCCAAAGCCCATACTTTTTTCATACCTTGTAGTGTAGTTTGCATCTCAAATTAAATAATATACATAATGTCCACAGCAAAGCACTTGACAGGTGGCAGGAAGCTTAGTAAATGATGGGAACACTCCTGCAATAGACCAGACCAGGACTCTATTTCTTAGTGGCAGTGTAGCCATGAGTAAGTCACTTCATTTCTAGGAATCTGTTTTCTTATCTATAGCATGACAATTTTTATTAACCCATGTTACAGGATTTTTATGATAATCAAATAAAAAAGGTACTTTTGTATGTCAAATTACATAGTCTGGTTAGAAGAAAATAATTCATATGGAAAGAAGTTTGGGTTATGCTTTGAATTATAATTAATCCTTGAGGCTTATTTTGATTTTAACTAAGGAACACTAGAATAATGTGATAATATATAAAGAGTCTGAGTAACAGTCCATTGTAGCCATGATCTGCTAATAGAAATGTACACTAAGGGGAGGATTTTCACCTTTCTCTGATCATAATAATCACCAAAACTCTTTAAAGAATGTGAGTTCTCGAGCTATGGGAATATCACCAGAAGTTTCTGGTCTCCCAAGTGTGTAGTGGTGCCTGGATTTACTAAGTGTCACAGATGACTTTCGTGACCACGGTCACCTGCCATAGAGTCAATTGGATGCTGCTTAGAAATGCAGATTCTCAGGTCTTCCTCTTATATCTCATGGTATCAAAATCTCTAGAGGATTTGGTCTGTGAACATGAGTTTTTATCTACTAAATGTGATTTCTCTGAAACTCGCTGCTCTAAGGTAATACATTGGTAATAAGTGAATGTTTATTGTTGCTTCGATTCAGATGGCCATCCATAAAAGAACCCCAAGAAAATTTCAAACTGCCAGATGGCACTCTGAATTTATTGCATTTGATAGAGTTTGGAGAATTTTTCAGAATTTTGTGTTTCTCATATAGAACCACATCATTGCAGTGGTACATATTATGAAAAGCTGAACAATTAAAACCAAATATGTACCTGGTGTATTTTTCTCTAGTTTTTGATGAAAGTGTATTTTATAAATATCCCTTTGCTGAAAAATTTATCTAGGATTTTTCGTCTATGTCTAAGACATCTGTATCTATGCCTAAGATGCCTACCATTTATTTACTCTTTAGTTTCGATAGCTCAGTAAATTTATTTGGCAAGTTGAATAAGATCTGAAGTACAGGGTTGGCATGGAACCAAACAGGTATATATTTCTCAGTTTTTCTATGACACAATAACTTTATACACAAAAGTATGTGTCTGGAAAAAATGAAATTAGTTGTTTATAATCCTCTTCATCCTTTCCTGGGCCTTCTAAAGAGGGTGGGTGCCAAAGACTATCCTTTGTTTTAATGAATAGGGGGATAGGTATGGATGCAAAATGAAGGAACTCAGGGACCTAGAGGGTATTCCCGCCCGTGCAGTAGGAGGGTAGGAGCCAGAAGGTTGGAAGGAGTTATTATGGGGAAAAAAGGAGAGAAGACATATTGGTGACAGCTGCCACAGCTAGTAGAACTTGGGAGTGGGAGAGGATTTTCTGAGAAGTTTTGCTGTATCATATGCAATGTTATATCCTACACCCAGACTTCCAAGAAAATTTTAGTTAATATATATATTCTCCAGTCCTTTTGGCATTATTTTCCCCCAACCCCATCCTCTTCTTTTGATTCATGATGGGCTTCTGGGCAAGAGTCAGGGGAAGGACAAGGTCAGGGAGGCCAAGTTACATTCTGGTTTGGGGAATATGCAGATCAGTGGGTCCTTACATGTAATGAGTGTAGAAGTCAGGTCTGGTAGGTGCATTCACTTTACCTTATGACTGTCTCATAATTCAACATTTGAAATTCTTTTCTCTTTTGATTTCCCTGGAACTACCTCTTTACTGGGTCAAAGCCAAACTATATATCTCTTCTTTTCAATCCAGTTTGTCAAACCCCCTTCCTCTAACTACCGCTTATGCTTTGGTATCCTCTGAGGTTCTGCCCTAGCTTCTGTTATATTCTTATCCCAACTTTCTTTCCAAGGCAGTTTCACCTACTGCCATGGTTTTCAGTCTTCCTTGTAGACTAGTCTTTCTCCAATCTTTCTCAAGTCCAAATGCCTCTGCTGAATTTCACACCTGGATATCTAACTTCCAACTGGCTCTGTCCACCTAGATGTTCCGTGGGCTTCTCTGGTTCATGATGTCCAAGACCAACCTATCAAGAATCCTCAGACTATTATCCACTCAGTCACCCAAACCAAAAAACCTGGAGAATATCCAAGATTTGTCTGTCTCACTTGTCTTCCAGTCAATCATCAAGCTTATATGTTCTTCTAAATATCTCTTGAATCTGTTGCTCCTTTAGACCCTTCTTTAGTTCAGTTTACCATCAACTTTCACTGATATCAGTACAATACTCTTTGTCTTCTTTTAGTCTCACCCGTTTCTGCAAAGTAATCTTTTTAACATAAAAATCTTCAGATAAAAATTCTTTTATAACCTCAAAATTCTTGAAATAGAAATTCGTTTGCATTGCCATGCTAGGCCTTTTATCATATAGCCCATGCCTAGCCACTGGCCAATTCCTGGCCATTGCCCTCCCTTCTTTTTCCCACCCCAACCTTTACGTTTTATACTCCATTAATTCTGAAATACCTATTGGTTACCCAAGTCATAATGCCTTTTTTAAGGTGCAGGCCTTTGCATATGCAATAAAAGGGCCTCTCCTCAATGTGCTTGCTTGGCTGTTCTCAACCATCTTTCAACCTCAGCTGAAATGCTACCCTATCTGTGAAGCCTTATCCGCCACATATAAACTTAATTGCTTCTTTTCTTACACATCCGTGGCAATTTTTACAAATCTCAATTAAGTTATTCCCGTGTCACATTGCATTTATTTGTTTGCAGGTGTATAAGTATCTCACTGAAAAGTTGTGAGAATTGCATGCAGTAGTTCATGTCAAATACAGAAAATAGTCAACAGATGTTGGTTACACTTAAATCAGCACCTAGGCCAGTGCCTCACAGGCCATCGGGACTTAGTAAATGGAAGATTTTATAATACTCCCAAATGGGAGCAATTTTATTATGTTTCTAGGGATATAGGATCAGTGTACTTATGTGAACTACTTATAAATTTTGTATGTGAGAATCATATTTGTATTGATCAGAAATTGAAAAGTTTGTTTTTACAGGACTTCTTTAAGGTCCTATTGACTTTAGACAATTTATGCACTAAATTTGGTGGAGACCCTAGAAATGTTTATCATCTAATTCAATTTTCTTCACATTTTGCAAAGCACACCCCTAATAGTCACAGAGCAGAGTCTTCGTTCTGACTCTACCATGTATTTCCCTGGGCCCAGTTTTTGCTCAGGTAAACTCTTCTCGTTGAAACTGGTGTCCTCCGCGACTGGCAGTAGCATACCTCTTACAGACAGCTGCAAAAGAGGCTAAAAATGTGGTACAATTTGGGACTATTATTGCTCATCCCTGTGTTATGAAACAGGCTAGGAAAATTCTGATTGCAAAGTCATCAGGAAGAGGTTCTGAGCATGGCAACCATGTTGTATGTCTCCTTATCCCTGGAAGAAGGAAGAGAGGTAAGAATATCACAACTGAGCCTTGACTTACCCTGTCACTGCCTACTAGGAGAGAGATGATGACTCCCCAAGATGCGCTTCCTAGCAGAAGGAGTGAAGGAGGACCGCAGTCACTGAGTTTCACATTAGGAGTAAAAACTTTTTATTTATTATCTGTGAAAAATCTACCAAATGAATTAAAACTTGACAAGCTAATAATCTGAAATTCAGTTATAGAGAATCTGTGATACTTTATTAATGTATAAAAATAACAACCAACTCTTTTCAACTGCAAACTGTTTAATAATAACACTAATTTGTGTTATGTGTCTTGATATAGAATCACTCAAGAGTTCTGAGTTACTGGCAAATGTACTTTTAAATATTTATTTACTATATTTTTTTAGTAAAATCATAAGAAGTTATGGTTTATTTTGGTGAAGAGAGGAAGAAAATTTGTAGATTTTAGCAATATAAATGGGAGAACGCGAAACAAGGATTCTCATAAAGTGAGATTTTTTTTAACTGGAAGAATCTCTAGTCAGATGACCTGGGAAGACCATGAACTATAACAAAGGCATACTTTGATTAGAAGAGATGAGTCGATGATTTATATCACACAAGCCTTGTCATGGAGAAGACACTGAAGTTATTGCTCTTCAGCATGGTCCAGGTGTTAGTTCTGTCTGCATTTGCATGGTTAGTAGCTCTGAAACATTTTCTGTTTGACCTCTAGGGTTATCTAGGTAATACAATGTGTATTTTCTGAAATTAACCCCATGAGACAAATATCTAAATAAATGATGGAACACCTTTTAAAAATTATCGATTCCCAGAGATCTACAGTGTTTACAGACCCTCACTATTTCTGTTCAAATTCATGGGATGCTTCATCTCACTGACAAAGTGGTTTTCTGATTCCCTCATCTCTCAGTAAGAATAAGTCCTGCTTGTTTTTGAATGTTTTAGAAAATTATTTCCGTCTCTGAATAGACAGTAATTTGCTTATGAGGGCAGAAAGAGGAGGTCATCACCACTGAACTTGAGGGAGGGGGACTGGTGTAAACATTTTCAACACTTCTTTTGAGATATGTTTAAAGCTGTGCTGTTAAAAAGGAACTTACAAATCTAATTAATATACAACTACAGCCCCATGATGTACAGCAACCTACAGGAACATTTTCATGCCAATCTACCAGAAAGGTTGTAACAATGTCTACACCACCAACAGTGATGTGGTGGGCAGAATAATGCCCACCCTCCAAAAATATCCACATCTTACTCCCTGGGACCTGCAAATGTGATAAATTACATGGCAAAAGGAAATTAAGGTTACAGTGGAATTAAGGTTGCTAATCAGCTGACCTTAAATTAGAGAGATTATCCTGGATTATCCAGAAGGCCCCAAAGTAATTACAAAGGTCTTTAAAAGAGGGAAAAGGAGGCATAAGAGAACCAGAAAGATGGCAGCATGAGAAGGACATGGCCCAATACTGTTGGCTTTGAAGACAGAGGAAGAGGGCCATAGCCAAGGAATGCAGGTGGCATCTAGAATCAGAAAAGGGCAAGGAAACAAGATTCTTTCCTAGAGCCTCCAGAAGGAACACAGCCTTGCCGACACCCTGATTTTAGCCCAGTGAGACTCATTTTGCACTTTTTTTTTTTGTTTGAGGAAGATTAGCTCTGAGCTAACATCTGCCTCCAATCCTCCTCTTTTTGCTGAGGAAGACTGGCCCTGAGCTAACATCCGTGCCCATCTTCCTCTATGTTTTATATGTGGGATGCCTGCCACAGTGTGGCTTGCCAAGCGATGCATAGGTCTGCACCCGGGATCTGAACTGGTGAACCCCAGGCCTCCCAAGTGGAACGTGTGAACTTAACCAGTGTGCCACCGGGCAGCCCCTCATTTTGCACTTTTGACATCCAGAACTGTAAGATAATAAATTGGTGTTGTTTTAAGGTGCTAAATTCGTGGTAATCTGTTACAGCAGTGATAGGAAACTAATGCATTTGCGTGTCTCCACATCTTTGCTGATTATTGACCTTTTAAATCTTTTGCTAGTACAAAGGTCAAAAACATCTGATTGCTCTTTAATTGTTTTATTATTAGCTAGAT
Source organism: Equus quagga (assembly GCF_021613505.1). NCBI lineage: Eukaryota > Metazoa > Chordata > Mammalia > Perissodactyla > Equidae > Equus > Equus quagga. The sequence continues at coordinate 23,053,081 of NC_060267.1, read as the reverse complement.
TGAGTTTATTTCTTTCTGCTAGATACTTGACGGATATTAAAGTTGCTTTATGAACTTCCACCTCATGGATTGATCTTATTTCATTATTGAAATTTTAGCGTTTTTTCTTACCCATTTTTTTTTGACAACTAAGTATCATTTTTGCTCTTGGTGTCTAACACATTAAGAAAAGTGCTTACTAAGTTTTATCGGGAATTTATGGTGAATTTTTATAAAACAAGGCAGCTTTTCAACATTGCTAGAGATGATCACACGTTTTCTTTTACTATGGTTTCTACTTGAAACTATTCATGTAATAAACTGTGAGAATCAATTTCTTACCTTGACCCATCCTTACATCACTAGAGTGTGTCCCTCTTTGTGCTACTGCATTATTATTAATATATTGCTGAATTCAGTTTTGTGTGTATATTTATAAGTGAGATGTGCGTATCCTTTTTTGCCTGCTAATTTTTGTCGTGGTCATGTTAGTCCTATAAGTGAATTGAAAGCCTCTGTCTTTGCTGTACTCTGGAATCATTTAAATATATGAGAGCTATTTGTGGTACACTCTGTAGTGTTCCATGCCTTGTTATACATCTTTTTTCCCTACCTCATTTTTATAATGTGTCAATAATTTCAATGGTATTTAAAGAGAAAAGGAAAATAAATGTATTATCTCAAAATGCTATTTTGAGGTTGAAAACCCCTCCCCCATCTTTTAAAATCAGAGGGCTTTTGCATCCTTAAGCCATTCCTGTAATTATGGAAGAAAAAGGAGATGAGACAAAAGAAAAGATCTCCTTGGACAGTTGTTGGCAGCATAGCTTCTGGTTGCCTGTAATTTCATTAGATTTCTTTTCCTGCGATGTTTTATTGTTATTACTATTACCATCATTATCATTGCCAGGATTATGCCTTATATGAGAGCCCGTTTACACTATACCAAATTATAAATATATTAATTCATCTTTTATAATCTTAACTTGGACTGTATTCATAGAAGTGTCCAGGAAAAAAGAATAGCCCCGTGTTACTTCGTTATGGTTGCAACATTGAAGCAGAATTGTGTTGAGTTTGGGGTATTACATTAAAAATGTATTGACTTTAAATTACGAAAGCCTTATAAGTTCTTGGGAAAAATCTGGAAAGCACAGAAGAGAATAAACAAGAAATAATATTATTTATCATACAGTCTTCCAGATAAATTCATCATTACTGGTAGAGTTTAATTTATGCACATAATTACATATATATTTTTCCAAAAACAGAATCATCCTCTACATTATTATTATTTTGTAACTCGCTTTTTCACTTCATAATATGCTATTAAAATTTTCCACATCATGAAATATTCATTCACAAGATCATTTTAATGAATGTACTATAATTTCATCTATGATAGTATTGTTACCAATTTTGCATCCCTCTGGTGGGCCTTGAACCCACAATCAGCCCTTTCTTCCTCAGAGGGTCCTTTTCTGTTTGGAGCTAAGGATCTGAAATGAAACCAAAGCTCAGTGTTCAATAACTCAAAAAAAGCACCAGCTTTTTATTGAATGGCCAAAGAATGGAGAAGTGGGAATTATGTTCACAAATCAACTTCTCAGCTCTTGGGGGGAACCAGCAGCTACTATAAGGGGTCAAGGTGATGAAGGGGAGGAATATTCATAATTATTCAGGGAACTGGGCAGGCTTTTCAGGGGAACAAGGGTGCCACCTCTTTTCTTTCCTTATTTAGTTATATGCTGCTGTTGCCATGGCAGTTGTAAGCTGTCATGGCGCCGGTGGGTGTGTCATGTAGCAAGGTAATGTGCAGGGCTGCGCTTAATGTCTGATAGGGTCAGCATGCCAGCTAACAGGATTAACAGATTCTCTCTTGCTAAACATTTGTTTCCATTTTATTACTACTTCTGGTGCTGCAGGGAACGTGATACAATAATTTTTTTTGAGATAAATTCCAAGAAGTTGAATTGTTAAAGTTAAAAGGGTTGCACGTTATAATGACTTCTAATATATTTAGCCAAATTTCCCTCTAGAGGTTGTTTTATTTATCATTCCACAATAAGTATAGGAAGGTGCCATTCCCCTTACCAACAAAGAATGTTGGATTTATATTCATGGTTTCCAATTTGATTGGCAAAAGAAAGTATTTCCTTTTGAAATACATTTCTTTAGTTACACATGTCCATGATCACTAGTTCAAAAACTCTCAAAATTTGGATTTCTTTTTGACTTTTAGCAAGATAATACAGAAGAGTAAATTATACAGTTGTCTCAGGAGGCTTGTGGTAGCATAGCAAACTGTAAAGAGACAAACCCCTCATCCTTCTGCTGTGACACCTGTGAATATCCACAGTGAGTGGGACATGCAGAGCCCATCAGTAGCCTCACCTTATGTCGGGTTTTGCCACCAAATGAGCCTAGGGCAAGTTAGGTTTTGCTGCTGTATGAATGCTAGAAAATCTTTATTTTCAGCATCTTTTGACTTCAAAATTGAGGACAAAGGATGGTGGACATCTAGTGAAGATGATCATTTTTTTTCTTTTTTTTTTTAATTGAGTTAATGATAGGTTATGATCTTGTGAAATTTCAGTTGTACATTAATGTTTGTCAGTCGTGTTGTAGGTACACCACTTCACCCTTTGTGCCCACCCCCCACCCCACCTTTCCCCTGGTATCCACTAAACTGTTCTCTTAGTCCACATTTTTGAATTCCTCATATGAGTGGAGTCATACACAGATTATCCTTCTCTAGCTGGCTTATTTCACTTAACATAATTCCCTCAAGGTCCATCCATGTTATTGCAAATGGAATGATTTTGTTCTCTTTTGCAGCCGAGTAGTACTCCATTGTATGTATGTACCACATCTTTATCCATTCATCTGTTGATGGGCACTTAGGTTGCTTCCATGTCTTGGCTGTTGTAAATAATGCTGCAATGAACATTGGGGTACAAAGGACTTTTGGGATTGCTGACTTCAAGCTCTTTGGATAGATACCCAGTAGTGGGATGGCTGGATCGTATGGTAGTTTCATTTTTAATTTTTTGAGGAATCTCCATACTGTTTTCCATAGTGGCTGCACCAGTTTGCATTCCCACCAGCAGTGTATGAGGGTTCCTTTTTCTCCACAACCTCTCCAACATTT